>NC_052329.1:42328547-42503547 GCF_016432855.1 Salvelinus namaycush
TTCGTAACATATCATACTAAATGGAATGTCTCGGATTTAGGTAAAGAATAATACGAAATGCTTTGAGACCAGGTTGGCATGGTGTAACTAGCTGGGTTGGTGGTAGGCCACATTGATATTCCTGTGGATAATAGCAAGGAGATAGTGTTGGCTAAAGGACTATGCTTCTGTATAAATTGTCTAACAACATATGCACCTGTTTCTTACAGTAGTAGTATGCCCAACCAGGATAAATACCAATATCCAGATGCAAAAAACGAATGACACGGTTTGGATCTTGTTATTTTACTGATATTTAATTTAGTTGGGGGATTTGAGGGTAGCTAACTTGTAGTATCTATCTGACTGTGCAAAAAGTGTTTTATGGTTCAGGCACTGAAAGGACAACTAAAATTGAGCTACCCCTATATTGAAGGACCTTTCGACACCCAACTGCTTTCTCCGACAGCAATCTCGGCAATGGCGGATTACGATAACTACGATGACCGAGATCGGGCTTACGGTAGTTTTGGTGGAGGCAGAGGGTAAGAAAATACCTGGACGAATAGAATGTGTCAGTATTACCGTATGGTGATGCAAGAAAACGCACCGATGCCTCACTTTTATGCAGGGGCTTGTTCGAAATTCTTCTGAAAGATAGGCCTGGGTTCAGAACACGGGCCAGACAGTGCCAGTGGCTAGGCTCTCACCGCCGCTTTGATGAATGGGAAGCCGGTATTGAGGGCGGGGAAAACTGGTGGATTGACCATAGCTAGCTACTTCCAGATGTGCGTGTGAGATTTTCCATTACAGAATGTAATGTCGGTTTGACAATACATATTATGACATGGTTATAATTGCAAGACATTTTATAATTCTCAGACTGCCAGCATGGCACTTGGCGCCAGCATCTCGTTAAAAAGCAGCCCACATGGGCTACATGTTGTGCTACTACTAGCAAGTCAGGGACTGCGTTGAATGGCCAAATCGGGTGATAACAGCTCGAGATGTCAACATGCGCCATTCCCCGAAATCATTATTAATACATAGCATGTTTAGGTAGTTGGTTAGTAATCATTATTCAATGCACAAGTATTTTGATGCATTGTTAGTGGTCACGTTAGCTAGCTAGTGCGCTCGCTAGATTAGCTTGTGCTAATTGCATGACGATTTATGCGGAGAACTAGCTAGCTAACTCTGCTAGCTAGTCTAGTTTGGGCCCAGTGCACCCTGCATCCATTCCTATCTAGTTTGATGCGCGCACTCGTCAGCTAGCCAGCTAGGTTTGAACGATTAGCAATGCATTTAACTAACATAACGTGGGCTAACTCGTGCATTGACGCCAGACATTCAATACAGGAAATTGTAAACATTACGTGCTGACGATGTTGCGGCGATACTGAAATATATTATGGAACTCAATCCAGCTAGGTCATTTAGCTAGCTAGCCAGAAATTAAAAGTAGCCTAATCAACGAAAACACTAGACATTAGGCTAGGTAGCTACCGGCATAAAGTACATCAAGTTAAAATATGATCCCTTGGATAGGATAAACGTAAATATGGTCATAATGAAGATCTGGGTTTTATCTGTCTCCCCTTGTCAGTGACTCATAACATTTAACGTTTGTTGTTGTAATCATATTCTGCTCTACTTAATTCACACAGGAAAGGAGTTGGAGCCACTGATCCTGAAATACCTAAACTAGTGTTGTATCTATTGGGCTACTTGACATAAATTAATTTGACACCAAATAACTACAGATTATCATCTTAACTCTTATCAAATGCTATGTAAGATCACAACAGCCAACATGGTTATTTTACAAAAAATCGCTTGCTCTCCTTGCTAATTGTGGGAAAGATCTATATGCCCAAACCTCCCTTCTTTTGAAGACCCTTTTCAGTTGAATGCATTCAGTTATGCAACTGATATCCCGTTTCCCCTGTTGGGGCCTATAGCTAGGTGGCTGTACATCTTGGTTCAGCCTGGTCGCTCAGTTTGCTTTGACACCCAAAGAATCCCGCAGGCATGCAGTACCCCATCTGCATTTCTCTCAGCCCTGTCAGATTGGAGTGCTGTTGCCAGCAAGGGAACAAGTTCCTTGGAAGTTTTGGCAGTGCCCCACCACTCCTCATGAGGATCATACATTTTTTAAAACATTTAAACCATTATAGCAGACGTTCTTATCCAGTGTATTCATAGGGAAAAGTTCAGTAGGGAAAAACAACTACATAGAACATTCATTGCAAGTAGACCTTTCTTCAAAATGGCTGTTATCAGTGCACAGGAACTTCTGCTGTTCATTGAGAAAAATTAAAAGCTGGTGCACACCCAGAGATAAATATTGTTTTGTAGAGGTGCTGACTAACTAATAAGCTGTAAGCTATAAAAAATAGCTCCATATATGCCTTCTTCAGGGTAAAAAAATTGGATCTCTGTATTATTGTTTACCAGTATTTAGCAGAATAGGGCTACCATCTTTTTCTGTGTGCTGCTAACATGGTTGGCATTGAAATGGAACAGATTATTATTTTTCTTTGTCAGTTCTTTCTCCAGTTTCCAGACAGCCTAGTCCTATTTCCTGTATTGTATGTGCAACATTATGTATTTTCCTATGGGATCTGAGCTGTAGATCTTTGGTATTTTGATTGTTAATGGATCTGTCCAAGTGTACATAATTTATCGAAGGCTCAGAGAAAGCCAGCTGAACGCCAGTCCTTAGTAATTCTTGACCAGGAAAAACTCGGGGTCCTGTACGTAGGGCGTGGCTATCTGTTGTAGTCTGTTCTCTCACGGAGGTGTTCGTTTCTGGTAGACCCAGAGGTGGCAGTGGACCTGGTGGACCCCGCAAGCAAAAGGATCTACCCACAGAGCCCCCATACACAGCCTACGTGGGTAACCTGCCCTTCAACACAGTGCAAGGAGACATAGACGCCATTTTCAAAGACCTCAATGTCAGGAGTGTTCGACTAGTCCGAGACAAAGAAACAGACAAGTTTAAAGGTGAGCAAGCACCCGTTTGTATAGCATAACAAACATCACAAGCCACGGCAACAGTTTTCGTTTTTCTTTTTCGTAACCAATTTTCTCCTTTCAGGTTTTTGTTATGTAGAGTTTGATGACTTGGAATCCCTTAAAGAAGCTTTGACGTATGATGGTGCTGTGAGTACCCACAATTAGTTTTCTCAGGTCCTCATTTGTATCTGGTTCATAAATGTAAAAGGGATACTGTGGTTCAGTGTTGTCACAATATTCAGTACCACAGGAATGAATTTCCAGTCGAAATTATGGAAACTAACAGCTGTATGTTGTTTTTAAAAGCTCTAGCACAAACTATTTAATATTTAAACAGGTTCTTAAACTGAGACCTCAGCATTAGGACGTGGCCATGAGCAGCAATGTGAACCAAAGATATTGCAGAGTGGCACGGATGCAAGAGGCTCCGCTTGTGAGCTTTCACACAGAGCATCTGCGCATGTGCATAGGAGTTCACTTTCACACTTTCATACAACGTGATGGCTGTGTGACAACCGCGGAGGAGATTATCCTCTGGTATTGCCCTTTTTTTGTTTTGGAAATCATCCCGATACTTCTGTTTATTCATGCATTGCCGAGTATACCTTAAAAGGACCATACAGTTCCGTCTGCTTCGTATAGAAAATCTGAATATTGTGATTGTGGGTATCGTGACAAAGGAATAAATGATGCTGTTTTTTCATAAAACAAATAGAGCTGTCTCCAACACTGATCGACTTAGTTTGTTGTGCACCTTTCATGAAATAGATTGCTGTCCAACGTGCTTTAAACATTAGTACAGTGACAAATATCGTTTTATAAAAGGAACAATTAAATACAGTGACGCGTCCAACAGTGATATATTAGTAGGACATAAACATTGTTGGAAGCATTATCAGAGAAGTGGACCTCGTTGTTTCATTTCCTCCTAGTGCTGATTTGTGCCTTCCCCCTCCCCAGCTCCTTGGAGACCGGTCACTCAGGGTTGACATAGCAGAGGGCCGAAAGCAAGAGAGGGGCGCCGGAGGATTCGGCTTCCGGGGGAACGACAGAGGAGGTACCTGCTCACTGGAATGCTAACTTGTTTGTTCCCCCTGCTGCTTAGTATACTTATTAATTATTAATATGTAGTATATTATTACAACTACAAAGAAATGTCAATTACTTACGTCAGCTGATTCAGTGTTGATCTCTTACATTCTCTAATGAGTCAAGATGAGTTGATTTGTGGATTGTCTTGACCGTAAATATTAATATGAAGTAGCAATAACTCTTGGCCTAGATTTGAATAATTATACGTCTTTAATATTGCCCTGAGTCTCATCTTTTGCCATCCTACTTAAATGCAAGGCTGTCTTAAAATCTGTCAATTATCAGAAGCTTGGCTGTTCTGTTTGAGTTTGCTAAACATTTGTGGTCATAAAAACATGACAAGATGCTTGTACATCACATTTATAGATCAATGGATTATGGAATCCGCTATAATCAAATCATCAGTGCTTATAAGTGTGCATTGCACTAGTACTACTACCACTACTGTTGCCTCTGTGGCCTTGTTCTTGTATGTCACTACATACTGGGATTTGAGAATTTCTGGCACTTACTCACCCACCTTTCTCTCCTGCTTCCTTTTCTGTAGTAAATGGTGTTTGACCTGTTTAGCTCTACATCCCTACAAGTTTTAGCAGCTAAACTAGATAGTTTCTACCTTCTTTACTTTCCTAACCAAAGACTTCAACTAGCTGTCTCTAGAAGCAGTGCTACTAACCCAGGTCCTTGGCTAACCAGCACTAGACCCTTGGCTTCCTCGCCCCTGCCTCAGCCCTAAGCACCACTCGCCACTCTTGTTAAAACTGAGCCCTGTCCCCTGCAGGCCGAGGGGGCTCTCGTGGAGGTGGTCCCAGAGGAGGCTCCAGAGACGACTATGAAGGAGGTGGGATGAGCGTTCCGCTGGTTTAGCCGGTTCTCAACCCGGTCATTAGATCTGGCCCAGTTTGAGTCCTGCAGTTTAAGATCCAAGCAGTGCAGTTGGTAGAGTGGGCACCAAGCTAAGGAAGCAAACCAATTGCTCCTGTTTTTTGATGCTTGAATCTGCAGAATAGTTTGATATAAAGCAGTATGTAATTTCCTCCTCTCATAGGAATTCACAGGTTTTTCTTTTGCGATTTCACAGGTTTTTTGTCCCTTGGTGCATTTTGTTTGTTATCACTCATACAGGAGGTTCCTCGTTCTCATTTGTCACCTTACAGGGCTGCTCCAGGTGCTGGGCAAGGACGGAGGAGATTTAATTTGTTCAGATCAGCAAAGTTTTGAATGTTACCGATAGGAATGTGGTGTTTAGAGCACACAAGATTACGTATCTTTATTCTACGAGATAATCATGTCTGTTCTACACTAAACTTTATCTGAACTTTTTCTGTAACATTGCACTCCTGCATGAGCCCACGACTGTCTTTAAAAATGTATTTTCCCTCTGCATCTCCTCGTATAGGCTACAGAGGAGACGACGACTTCGGACGAGGCCGAGGAGGTGGCCGCGGTGGTGACCGAAGGGGAGGCGGTGGAGGAGCAGGCATGGGGGGACGCTACAGGGACGGCGGACCACCACCGCGCGCTGGAGCGGATGACTTCAGAGAACCCTCTGACGGTGTCACAATCTCTCTTATCTCATATAAAACACTCTAGACCAGAGGTACTCCCAAGTGTGGAGTTTGGAGTTTTTTTTTTTAGTCTTCTCCACTGTGGTTGGTTAATTGATTGATAGATGTCACTGATTGGGCAGACTCCTCAACTGGTGTCCCATGCCTGATTTAGAGGAGAAAATTAAAATAAGCAGTACTTCTGGCATCAAGGTTTGAGAAAAAGCACCCTAGGCAATGTTTAGTCATGGAAGAATGGATCCGTTTAAATGGATTTTTGAAGACTTTGTGTTTTTGTTACAGTACAGCTTTTTGTGACGGTGTCAATATTGACCCCCCTCATTTAATCTACCGAAAAGCCCTGAACCCAGTGGCCACCTATTTGATGTGATAACATTTGACTTGACCAGTTAATCATGTTAGTCATTTTTTCCCCCTTTGCTTTCCACAGAGGAGAGGGCACAGAGACCGCGACTTCAGCTGAAACCACGCACGGTGGCTGCCCCGCTAAACCAAGTCGCCAACCCCAACTCTGCCATATTTGGCGGAGCCAAGCCGAGAGAGGAGGTAATTCCCAAAGACAAACCTTAAGAGATTGACCAGGCCTCAAGAGCCCGGGAGGGAAGGGCAGAGGACGGTGTATGAAAAATGAAACGATGCCAATGGCATACGTTAACGCCTTCCGTTAGCAATCCTCTATCGGAGATGACAAACTGAACAATACTCTCTGAGTGAAATGTTTATTCGAGGCGGAATAAAAACGATGAGAACACACACATACTCTTGGAAAAATAATACAACACACCAACATCCAAAGAGCAGCTTGTGAATGCATGTCAAACTGTTAACATGGGTTTTACGTACACCTCTGCTTCTGTGATTAGTGCCTGCTTTGTCTAGTTCTGTTGGGAAGGTCCGTTCACATGTTGATTGCAGTGAAGAATGAATACAATTGAGCTGAAAAGTAACCAACATTTCAGTTTATTTAGTAGTGTATTTCACTACGATATTCGACCCTCTGTGTGTTGGAATCGAAGTGTGTCTTTGACCCCAACTCTGAAGTGGTTGCTATGCTTCCATGTGGGTAGGCATTGATCCCCACAAGAATTCTGCCCCTGTTTACAAAATCAATATAACATGAATTGTTAGAATAGAATGGTTTGCGCTGGTGGTTTGGTTCATGGCAGTTGTGGCTGAGCTTCTGTAGGGAGTCCAGAAGGTTTTGTTATCACTGTTGGTCTACACAACGCCTTCGTTGTCTGCTCCCCTCCTACACACACACACACACACACACACCAACAAGAAAGCTTGGTCAGAAATGTGCTGTTTTTGTTTCAGTTTTACCCCCTTGACTTCCAAATGTAAATTGGCATTACGTTAAAACACATTGTTCAGTTTGGGAACAGTGCAGAGAGTAACAAACAAATTTTTTTCGTGGAGCTGTTAAGGTCATTGTATCCGCTTAACCATCCAATTGTAGTGTAGAAGTTGTTAAAACTATTTTATTTCTCCTATTAAATCATTTGACATTTCCCCTGGAATTGAACCTGTCTAACCATAATGTTTTTTTTGTTTGTTTCCCATTCTCAAAGCTTGAAAAAGAGGCAGAAAAGGAATAGATATATCCACGCGGCTGCATTATTCTGGAAGTCTACTCTGGATCTACTGGCTTTGTTTACCAAAAATCTTTCAAAGACTTCTCCCAAAGAGCTCGCTGGGGAGTCGGGCGCTGGGTTCCTCTTTCTGCTCGCTAACACAAAGGCAGGCCTTCATCTAATTGGTAAAAAAAAGCAGTTGGAGCCAAGGCTGCTGTGAGGGGCAGGGGCCAGGCCTATGTCAACCTGACCCGTACCCCACACACATCAAAAGGAACTCGGGACAGGGGCTTCAGTTTGGTTCTGTTGCCTTTGGGTAAGGACTTTGCTGTGTAATTTTCTCTTACCTTTCCCAAGGCATCCTTTTGTGTTCACCAAATTATTTTCCGTTTTAGACATACAGCTGTCAAAAGGGCTGTTCCTTTGGTGTCTTTTATATCTTTTCCTCCAAAATTTCTGCTCTATTTGTGAAATGACTATCATTTCAGCTTCAAATTTCCACTGTCTTAAATATTAAATGATAACATTGCCAAGAGAACTGAATCCTTATTGTTGTCTCTCAATGTGTATTTCTGGAACCTGATTTTGAAAGATTTTTGATCTTAGTCTGTTAAATCCAGGCAAAATGGCTTCCTGCATAATGGAGCGATGCCGAAAGTGTTTTAGAGGAGCGGCTGAAGCGCGCACTAGATTAAATCAGAAACATGGGTTATTGCAACGGTCTTGATGTCTGGCAACTTTTGACTTCCACATCTTAATAGTTATATGCATTTTATCAACAACAAAAAAATGGATCACTTAAACACTGCAAAATGTACTACTTTAACAGGAAACTGAACAAAAATCACCTGCTCTCATTTGTCCCATGGAGACCGGCTAAATCTAGTCTGCCTTACCAGTAGATTGTGTAGGAGGATGCTTTTGAGAATGTGTTGCAACCATTTTTATTTACATTTTACTGGTTATGAAATTTTAGTACGTGATAACTTGTTCTTACTGTACTATAGAAAGATCTGTTTTTTTTTTGTTTGTTTTTTTCCTACACTGTTTATGGCAATAAAATGTATCATCTTACATTAATTCTTAATGTGTTTGAATGGGATGGGTGAATAAGTAAAGGCAATGAAGTAGTTCTCGGAGAACACAAAGCAATGTGAACATAGAAGGAAAAACATTTTAATTTAATGGAGCAGGGCAGGTGTTTTGAAAAAGTTAGCTCTGTAAGGAACATGCATACATATCCAGTTTCAGACCATTTTAAGTTATTGATTATTCCCTACACATTCTTTCTATGTTCGCACGTGTCTTTCTGCCCACATTTAGAAACAATGTATTGCATGCAGAGAACCTAGTTCCTCATCAATGCTTTCCCCACAGGATTACAACATAATGCAGAGTATATGTAGAATACCGTTTGGAGGCCTGTTGTGCTCGAGGTGCAGGGATCGGATCCTTTTTGGTGTGTGTCTGAATGCCAGACAGAATCTTTGTTCTGATTTTATGGTTAGTTGAACTTTGAGAACAGGGGGTGTATTCATTATGAACTGTTTTAAGAAGCAAACTGAGTGAAACAATTGTTTCTATTGGACAAATTTCAGGTAGGTCCCGCCCTGTTTTTGTTTGCTTCCGTTTTAAGAAACTTGCAACAATCGGTGTAATGAATATGCCCCCGAGCAAGAATGTTTGCTTTATTTTGAATAACCCAATATTGGTTTTAAATTGGCCATTTGTTTTGCAGAGTAGATACAGCTTGAAAATTACAGGGTTTGGTGTTTTGAACAGTCTTTTTAATAAAACAATTGAATTGTCTGTCACTGCTTACATGAAACGGTTGGGTATTTGTTTTATCTGAAGGAAGTACCAGTATCAAATGTTCTAGCATGAAAAACAATTTAACATTTAGTCCTTTGGGGAACAATCTTGAGACAGTTCAAAGTATTAGGCCACTGTGTTGACCACATTTTGTCAATAAATCTTCACTAAACACGTTTTGGTGTGTCAAGTACAACACATTTCATTGCCTACTGACTCTTTGTCCAATAACCTACATGGCTTGTCATGCATAATGTCATTGTGTTCTTGGTGACATCTGAGTGAGGACCATACTGAGATTGTAATGTTAAGAATTTATATGTTCTGCCAAACCTTTGACTGAATGGCTGGCCGAAAGAGGATCCAATGAATATCTGGAAGGATGCAGTAGAGTTGAGGTAGTATGAAATAATAAACTTGTCTTGCTGTATTTTATATATTTTTTATTTATTCCTGTCTACAATGTTCTGAAAGATGAATCCCTAATGCATATTTAGCATCAAATAGTTCAGTTTTGCAGATGGAAATTAGCCTGAGTGCCAGTATGTGCTGTCATGTTAACTCATTGTCATGACAAAATATACAGCAATGGAGTTGGCATTGGCAAGAGCACAAACAAATCTGGGACCAGGCTAGATGGAAATGTTTGACAGATGTATATTCCGCATGAGAAGCTGTTATGTTCTGCTAGTTTCAAACCCTTTGAATAAGCCTATGGTGTATATAGGCCTACCCCATGTGAAGCACTCAGAGTACACATTTGTATGCACAATACCGGGGCCACAAATAGGCAAACGTGGAAAGGTGCAGATACAAATGTCATGAATAGGTCTGGCACTTTCTTATTTTACATATCTGAGAAGGATGTTTGTTCTACGTGCAGTATTTCCATCTGAATGTTGCACAACATTGTGTCTTGCTGAATGCAAACTGGTTGTCATTGGCTATGGTGGACAGCCTGGAATTGAAAATGCCATAAAAGGCAGATTCCACACTTCCAATGAGATGTATGGGGATGCATCGCAACCTCTAGGTAAACCCCACAACAGTGTGTTTGAATAAAAGTGCAGGGAGAGTTATATAGCCTACTGGTGCGGTGATCAACTTGCAGGTCCTTTGGTAATCAAACTAGGCAGGTACACATACAGTTGATGAAGTATCTGAGAGAAACTGCTCTGTAGTGGACTGCAGATGTAGCGTGGAGTTCAATGTGAAAGAGGAAGTGTGCTCTGCTTCTTTGGCTCAGTCACTTTGGTCAGCCAGGCATGGATACAGAGGTGGACCCAGACCCAGCCAGTGGAAACAGAGGTAAGCAAGACTTATCTGACCACATTACTTTATTTTAACCCAAAGGTTTTGGTGCACGGTTTCCTGTACCTAGACTAAATACTCCTGGATATAGCACTTTCAATAGAAATTATTTATTGAGCAGTCTTTTTTTAATGCATGCCAGAAAAGCCACTCCATAACATATTAATTGGACTATAACGGTGACAAAAAGTGCGCACAAACTGTTAGGGCCTACATAAAGCTGTCCCAACAGCAGTCTCAACACCTTACCACTGTTACACCTGGTTATCAGCAGAGCCTTGCCTGGCAGCGAACCAGTTCATTCAGTCTCATTTACTGCCTTTTAAAAAACATAGCTGATATGGCTGACTTGTTTAAACAAATGTGGTTTCTACTGACAATTGAGATGTACAAACTACGGCATAACCGGACGATGAGCGGATAAGAGGCAATCCGTAATTTCAATTAGTCAATAGAACTATTTGTTCTGCACTTTTGAAATGTACAGCGACAGAATTCAGAACATGGGCCGTTCTTACAGTATTCTCCCTGTACACTAAGTGAGAACCATAGGATAAACAAAGGGGGTATATAAGCAGACAAAGAAACCTCTGACAATATTCAATGACATTTCTCTAAAACAGGCTATTGGCTACATGTCCACCACCAAGTCAGAACAGGAGATGAAATTAAGAGGTTGGCTAAATTATGAGGGAAAAAGGGACCAAATGATTAGGGTGAGGCACATGGGCTACTAACAGCTTACTACTCAACATACACTTAGTATTACTTTTTAAGCTACAGTATACATACAGTACAAGTCAAAAGTTTGGACACATCTACTCATTCAAGGGTTTTTCTTTATTTTTACTATTTTCTACATTGCACATTAATAGTGAAGACATCAAAACTATGAAATAACACATATATAATCATGTAGTAACCAAAAAAGTGTTAAGCAAATCAAGATATATTTTATATTTGAGATTCTTCAAAGTAACCACCCTTTGCCTTGATGACAGCTTTGTACACTCTTGGCATTCTCTCAACCAGCTTCATGAGGTAGTTACCTGGAATGCATTTAAATTAACAGGTGTGCCTTGTTAAAAGTCAATTTGTGGAATTTCTTTCCTTCTTAATGCGTTTGAGCCAGTCAGTTGTATTGTGACAAGGTAGGGGTGGTATACAGAAGATAGTCCCATTTGGTAAAAGACCAAGTCCATATTATGGCAAGAACAGCTCAAATATGCAAAGAGAAACGACAGTCCATCATTACTTTAAGATATGAAGGTCAGTCAATACGGAAAATTTGAAACTGGCTCTCATGAGGAACTCCACAGGAAAAGAAGACCCAGAGTTCATTAGAATTACCAGCCTCAGAAATTGCAGCCAAAATAAATGCTTCACAGAGTTCAAGTAACAGACACATCTCAACATCAACTGTTCAGAGGAGAATGTGTGAATCAGGCCTTCGTGGTTGAATTGCTGCAAAGAAACCACTACCAAAGGACACCCCTTAGAAGAAGAGACTTGCTTGGGCCAAGAAACACGAGCAATGGACATTAGACCGGTGGAAATCTGTCCTTTGAACTGGTGAGTCCAAATTTGAGATTTTTGGTTCCAACCGCTGTGTCTTTGTGAGACGCAGAGTAGGTGAATGGATGATCTCCCCATGTGTGGTTCCCACTGTGAAGAATGAAGGAGGAGGTGTGATGATATGGGGGTGCTTTGCTGGTGACACTGTCAGTGATTTGTTAAGAATTCAAGGCACACTTAACCAGCAGGACTACCACCGCATTCTTCATCATTTGATTTTCAAAAGGACAATGACCCAACACAGGTACAGGCTGTGTAATGGCTATTTGACCAAGAAGGAGAGTGATGGAGTGCTGCATCAGATGACATGGCCTCCACAATCACCCGACCTCAACCCAATTTAGATGGTTTGGGATGAGTTGGACCGCAGAGTGAAGGAAAAGCAGCCAACAAGTGCTCAGCATATGTGGGAACTCCTTCAAGACTGTTGGAATAGCATTCCTCATGAAGCTGGTTGAGAGAATGCCAAGAGTGTGTAAAGGTGTCATCAAGGCAAAGGGTGGTTACTTTGAAGAATCTCAAATATGAAATCTGTTTTGATTTGTTTAACACTTTTTTGGTTATTACATGATTCCATATGTGTTATTTCATAGTTTTTTAGAAAATAGTAAAAAAATTAAGAAAAGCTCTGAAATTAGTAGATGTGTCCAAACTTTTGGTAGGTTACAGCGTTATTCTAAAATTGATCAAATAGTTTCCCCCCCCTCAATCTACACACAATACCCCAGAATGACAAAGCAAATACAGAATTTTAGAAATATTTGCTATATATATATGTATTCAGACCTTTTACTCAGTACTTTGTTGAAGCACCTTTGGTAGCGATTACAGCCTTGAGTCTTCTTGGGTACGACGCTACAAGCTTGGCACACCTGTATTTGGGGAGTTTCTCCCATTCTTCTCTGCAGATCTTCTCAAGCCTGTCAGGTTGGATGGGGAACGTTGCTGCACAGCTATTTTCAGGTCTCTCCAGAGATGTTAGATCGGGTTCAAGTCCGGGCTCTGGCTGGGCCACTCAAAGACATTCAGAGACTTGTCCCGAAGCCACTCCTGCATTGTCTTGGCTGTGTGCTTAGGGTCATTGTCCTGTTGGAATGTGAACCTTCACCCCAGTCTGAGATCCTGAGCACTCTGGAGCAGGTTTTCATCAAGGATCTCTTTAAGGATTTTTAAGGATTCAAGGATCTCCGATCCTGACTAGTCTCTGCCGCTGACTAGTCCCTGCCGCTGAAAAACATCCCCACCCCATGATGCTGCCACCACCATCCTTCACCATAGGGATGGTGCCAGGTTTCCTCAAGAAGTGACACTTGGCATTCAGGCCAAAGAGTTCAATCTTGGTTTCATCAGACCAGAGAATCTTGTTTCTCATGGTCTGAGAGTATTTAGGTGCCTTTTGGCAAACTCCAAGCAGGCTGTCATGTGTCTTTTACTGAGGATTGGCTTCTGTCTTTCCACTCTACCATAAAGGCCTGATTTGGAGGAGTGCTGCAGAGATGGCTGTCCTTCTGGAAGATTCTCCCATCTCCACAGAGGAACTCTGGAGCTCTGTCAAAGTCACATCCCTGACCAAGGCACCCAATTTTAGAATAAGGCTGTAATGTTACAAAATGTGAAACTCGCCCATTAATGTCATAATCGAAATTATGGATTGCTTCTTATCCGCTCATCGTTCCATTATGCCATAGTTTGTACATCTGAATTGTCAGTAGAAACCACATTTGTTTAAGCAAGTCAGCCATGTTTTTTTAAGCAGTAAATGAGGCTGAATGAACTGTTTCGCTGCCAATCAAGGCTCCGCTGATAGCCAGGTGTAGCGATGGTAAGGATTCACTCCATGGTGCTGAAAAGAAAGCTCTGTTGTTTGGAGAGCTTTATGTAGACCCTAACAGTTTGTGGGCACCGTTTGTCACCGTTATAGTGCAGTTCATGTTTAGTGTTGTGTTGTGGCTATGCATCCCCCAAAAATTTGAGGGCTTGTCCCACCAAGATTTACATGCTAAAATTGCCACTGAATACATGAAGAGAATAAAATATTTGATCCATAAATGTGTTAAGTGTAATAGTGGTAGTAGGTATTCTGTAGCCTTTTTGTCCAGTATGTTTGTGATTTAGCAAACTCCTCTGTGTTCACATGCCAAATGTATGACAAACATACTGTAGATACAATAGAAAAGTTGGGTGCAGAGAAAATGCACTATGGACCAGGCTAGGTATTCTATTCTGCTCTAAAAGGAGAGCCTAATGAATTTGTTTAAAATATATATCCTTAAATATGTATTATTGTCATTGAGAGATGCCAATGGCAGTCAAGTCTGTTTCCTTGAATACTCATCCTAATGGATTTGGTGTTGTGCTCTTATCATTGGTGGGATTAGATGAATGGCATTACTGTAATTACAAACAAAACCACATTTGCTTGAGCTTTTTCAGCAACAATGAAAGAATAGTAGTGCCATCGTTTGTGGGTAAGTTAAATGTTTAAATGTTTTTCTACTATATCTGATGGTGTCATAATACAGGCACCAGTAGGCTGCTAATGCTGTTAGACACTAATCTCTGTAACTGGTGAGCAAGGGCCCTAACCAACACTCTTCTTCTCAATGTCTGGACTTTGTGGAATCACCGGTGCACTGCCCTCAACTACAGGGTGAACATTCTATAGGCATCAGCTCACCCAAACGAATATTCACTTTATCTGACTGAAAAATAATTTACTTTTCTTACTTAATTCATTCTGTCCCCATTTATTTTACACACCAATATGTCAAATATTTGAGTTACTGATCTGTTCTCTGTTAAATAGCAGTGGCTTTCATAATAGGCCTATAAAATGCATGTGTTTGTCTATTCCAGAGGGTTTCCGTCAATGACGGATGATCGTTGACGGAATCCGTAAGACCATACTCAGTCAGCTGTATAAGGAAATAAGCAAACAGGAAACCGCTCACCCAGAGGCGGTGCTCCTAGTGGCCGGGGATTTTAATGCAGGGAAATCAGTTTTACCTCATTTCTATCAGCATGTTAAATGCGCAACCAGGGGGAAAAAAATTATAGATCACCTTTACTCCACACACAGACACGAGTACAAAGCTCTCTCTCGCCCTCCATTTGGCAAATCTGACCATAATTACATCCTCCTGATTCCTGTTTACAAGCAAAAATTAAAGCAGGAAGCACCAGTGATTCGGTCTATAAAAAAAGTGGTCAGATGAAGCGGATGCTAAACTTACAGGACTGTTTTACTAGCACAGACTGGAATATGTCCTGGGATTCTTCCGATGGCATTGAGGAGTACACCACATCAGTCACTGGCTTTATCAATTAGTGCATTGAGGACGTCATCCCCACAGTGACTGTACGTACATACCCCAAACAGAAGCCATGGATTACAGGCAACATTCACACTGAGCTAAAGGGTAGAGCTGCCGCTTTCAAGGTACGGGACTCTAACCCGGAAGCTTATAAGAAATCCTGCTATGCCCTCCGACGAACCATCAAACAGGGAAAGCGCCAACAGAGGACTAAGATTGAATCGTACTACACCGGCTCCGACGCCTGTCGAATGTGGCAGGGCCTGCAAACTATTACAGACTACGAAGGGAAGCACGGCCGCGAGCTGCCCAGTGACACGAGCCTACCAGACGAGCTAAATCACTTCTACGCTCGCTTCGAGGCAAGCAACACTGAGGCATGCAATGAGAGCATCAGCTGTTCCCGATGACTGTGTGATCACGCTCTCCGTAGCCGACGTGAGTAAGACCTTTAAACAGGTCAACATTCACAAGGCTACTGGTCCAGACGGACTACCAAACTGCCCAGCCCATGGAAAGATATGCAAGAACGGTTCAAAATACCATCATTGCAAAAGTGTGTCGTTCTGCCCCAGGTACTAGCTCCACTCAGAACAGGCCCATATTCTCCACTCGCTCTCAACATGAACACACAGAAATCCGAACTGTCTCCACCAACCATGTGTCATTCAAGACATGCACTGTGCAGCTGAGCGAGGTGGGTTTGCCTTTGCTACTGGATACTGGCGCTGCGGTGTCGTTGCTCAACCTTACCACTTACTACAAGTTGTTCAGTAACCTACCACTCCAACAGCTCTCCACTGCCCTGTGTGGGTACTGTAGCTCCAAGATAGACATTGCAGGCACCCTCCAGGTCCCAGTGCACTACAGCGCCAAGCATCTACCGCTATTCACATTTTACGTTGCAAAGCGCGGTGCCAAACTGCTGGGCCTCGACCTCTTCACAGGCTTGGGGTTTACACTGAGAGATGACAGGGGGTCTGCTATCCACCAGGCTACCTGCACATGGCAACAGAACTGGCCAGCTCTGTTTGATGGACTGGGCTGCCTCACAACCTTTACTCACAGGCCCCTACTGAACCTGGACGTGACCCCAGTCATGCAGCCCCTGTGGCGTATCGCCTTTGCACTGTGTGATGATGTCACAAAAGATCTCCAGTCACAGTTGGAGGCAGACATCATTGAGCCAGTCAACGCTGCCCCCTGGATTTCAAACTTGGTCATTGCAACCAAAGTCAGGTGGAATCCCGACCTGTGTGGATCTCCATGCTCTGAACAAGGCTGTCCCGGATAAGTACCCCTTGCCTACAGCTGAGGAGCTGACCGCACAATTTCACGGCACCAGGGTCTTAACGAAGCTCAACCCACGTCAGAGTTATCTTCAGGTACCCTTTCAGATACACACACATGCCTTTCGGACTTAGCTCCGCCCCCAGCTGCTTCCAGAACGTGATGAGTATCATCCTCGCTGGAATACCCGGGGTGGCAGTCTGTCTGGACGACATCGTGTTCCATGGCCCTGACCTCCACATGACCATCGTCTCCACAGACTATTCAGTACTCGACTGCAGAACAATCTGACCCTGAATGGTGCAAGTGCACCCTTGCAGCTCCAGCCGTTGAGTTTGTGTGGTTTCGCCTGTCGGCCAAAGGCATTGCCCCTCTTATGCTGAACATTGAAGCAGTTCACCGCATCCCGGAACCTACCTCAGCCTCTCAGGCGGCCTCATTCTTGGGCATGACAGCCTACTACCTCCGGTTTCTGCCCCACTACTCTCAGACCACAGCGCCACAGCGCCCCTTCGCCATCTCTTCAAGAAGGACGAGCCATGGGCCTTGACTGCGGCCTGCTCACTGAAGAGCCAGCTCACCACAGCCTCAGTCTTGGCTACCTTTGAACCCGTCTGCCCCACCAATGCCACCTGTGATTCCTCAGCTGGAGCACTCACAGCTGCAGAATGTCATTGAGAGGCCCGTCACCTTCGCCTCGAGGCCCTGAGCCCCACTGAGCAACGGTACTCTGTTGGTGAACGAGAAGCACTGGCCTGTGTCTGGGTGTGCAAAAGGTGGCACCTCTACCTGTATAGCTGGCTATTCACGCTCCGAACCGACCACCTGTCCCTCACGACGCTACTGTCAGCCTCATGAACTGGCCACAAGCCACTTTGACTGCACAGATGGGACGACCGCCTCAGACAGTATGACTATCAGCTGAAGTTCACTCCGGGGAGGGATAGCACGGCTGCAGACCTTCTCTCATGCGCCATTGACACTCCTACTCCGACCGTCTTGCCAGACGACAACGAAACAGAGCTTGTACAAATGCTCTACGCTCCCCTTCAGCCAACTGTTTCACTGGAAGAGCTGAAGCATTGGAACAGGACCCCACACAGTCTACCCTGTGCCCCTACATATGCACTGGATGGACAGCATATGTGCAAAGAAGAGCTGGTACCTTTCGCCAGGGTGAAGCACAAACTTTCTTGCTGGGAAGAGTTCTGTGTCTCTCAAGGGTTTTGCACTCTAGTCCCGAGTGGCCAGCGTGCGCATGTTCTATCCATGGCACACAAAGGCCACTTGGGCATAGTGAAGGTCAAGCAGCAATGTTGAGACCTTATGTGGTGGCCAGGCATCAACCACGACATTGAAGCCCTGGTCAGGGATTGTGCTGTATGCCTCCTCAGTGGAAATACAGGAAAGTCCCCCCCCCATGCAGCCTCTCACAAGGCTGTTCTGCGGCTGTAAACACATCCAGCTGAACATCTTTGGCAAGATCCATGGACACGCAGTCCCTCACTATCAGCGCTTCCTGGTGGTGGCGTATGACCACCACTCTAAGTGGCCAGAAGTTGTGTTGGAACTGTCACAGCACAGACCATCGTGGACATCCTAGACAGCCTTTTCACAAGGTGGGGCTTAACCCTCACCCTCACCATGAACAATGGACCCCAACTAACCTCTGTCGAGTTCTCCTCCTATCTCAGAAACAACAGATCTGCACTGCCTACTACAACCCACAAGCTAACGGAGGGGTGGAACGCTTCTACCAAACACTGAAGAACGGTATCGAAGCGCATCTGGTCCAGGGGTGCACGTTCCAAACTGCCTTGAACCAAATGCTAATGCACTACAGAGCAAGCAAACAGGCAAAAACACAGGTCTCTCCGGCATCTCTCATGCTAGGTCATGAGATGGAACTGCCACTGGACAGACTCAGAACACCCAAGCAAAGCAGGTAGTAACCAGGCACCAAAGAGCAATGAAACAGCGTTTCGACAGGGCACACAGGGTGAAGAATCCGATCATCCAAGTGTCAGACTGGGTTTTGGCCCGACGGCCTCAGCGGTGCAACAAAATGGTTTCATTCTGGTCGGACCCCTTGCAGGTCAGTCGACAACTGGGGTCCGCCATGCTGAGCAATGGATCGCGCCGGCACGCCAGCCGCCTCAGAAAAGTCCCTGGCCCTCAAGGAATACAAATTCCCACTCCTCTCTCACAGGCCAGTACAAAACAGACATACAGGCAAGGGACAGCACCTGATGGACCTCCTCCACTACATTTTACATGTACATTTTTGTAATTTAGCAGACGCTCTTATCCAGAGCGACTTACAGTAGTGAGTGCATACATTTTTGTACATACACCCACTACTATCACCCAAGTACTATCACCCAAGCGCCAGCCTCTGTGGGCTCCCCAAGGGCTAGAGCCAAAAGCGGTGGTGGCTGAAGAACGGCCTTTGCAGGCACGAACTCGCCCGGCTGGGTTAATGTTTTTCTCACAGGTATCACTCTAGGTTCTTTCCCTATGGACATTTTTATATATGGTATCAGTCCCTGGTTTTGGAAAGGGGGGGGGGGAATGTTATGTATGGTACGGCGTGCTGTACGTCGTACTGTACGTTGTTATGGTTTACGACAGTGTGCTGCTTTACGCATGAATGGGTTGTCAGAATGAGTGGCACATGTCATTAAATGTCAGAGTGATGTACAATGTGAAACCGTGTAGACGTGCGTTCTTCTACAGCTAAGCTAGATATAACACTACTGTGGCAATTTGATCATAATGCAGGCCTACCAGAGTGGCCTACCATTAAAAACAATGGAGAAAATACATTGCATAACATTTTAACATGGAAATAGCTGTTCTATCATTCTTCCTACAGTAGCAGCCAATGTGTGGTGCTCAATGTAGGCCTACATTCCATGACAATTTTGAAAAAAACATGCAGGGCTTGACATTAACCTGTTAATCGACTTGTCCTTTAGACAAGTAAGTGATTAAAAATGTTGTGTTGTGTGGTGCAAGAAATTACTTTACAAAATAAAATGCATTATTATTCCCATAAAATTATTACAGAGAATCGGACAAATTATGCTACCCCCTGCCTATTGGCTATTTAGCTTATTCAAGACTATACATATATTTTTTTAAAAGCTCTTTACCTGACTCACTTTACAAAGATGTCTAAAAATGTACACGTTTTTTGCTTTTGTATAGGAAGCTCAAAACTCAGATGCGTTCTGCCTACAACAAAATCTCTTGCATACTTTGTTTTGTTTTCGGTATGTTGCACTGAAAGTGGCTAATATTTTGTTGATTGAATCGCAATTGCCACAGGAAAGGGAAACGTTGATAGTGTTAACAGGGAAAACTCGAGAACAGAGGTAAACAAACTTTTCTGACTAAAGATCGCTGAGTCAAATGCATTGCCAAGATCTACCGCTCAGATTTTTTCAAACTTGACTTAAAACGTATTTAACAGTAACCAATTAAAAACAGTACTGTAGCAATTAGGTTTGTGAAGTAAGCTATAGGCCCAATACATTATCCCCACATATTGGCTTTGCTTGAATTGCCCTGCCAATGCATTGTTGTTCAGGACATGTTTTTAAATTATATTTCAAAATTTGAGGTAGGCTCTATGATCACACCAGTAACACATCTGTTGTTGTATTACTTGTGAAGCACAGCTGAGTGAGTATACATTTAAATATTTTTATTTTACTGGGCTGATGGTGCTTGGTCAGTCTCAGTGGAGGGAGACATCCCTCCACTCTCCTTTTCCTCCACTGACACTGACCAAAAAGGGACACCGACTTCCAGCTGATGGCATAAGTCGAGTCGCACCACATTATATATGCCTCATGCACAAATTCATGTTGTTACTCCTATGAACAGAGAAAGTGAAATATTCCTTGATATTAAAAAAGACCCAAGCCGCTAATAATAACAACAATGCAAGCCTATAGATACACTTTACTACTCATTCATTACTGCTGCAGTGCTTGTTGTAGCGCTGAGTGGAAATAGTAAGAATGTACATTTTATGGCTTATAAAAGTGTTGAATACAAAGTGTTGACAGTGCTGAGTAAGAACTTAAACTCACTTATAAATACAGAATCGCTTTGCTGTAGTCCTTGACAGTCTCCCTCTAGTCATGGTTTTAAACGTTTGGAAATCTCACAGTATCAACTTTGCTGTTGCTTTATTTTATGCCTGCTACGTTACTGCAGACACCGTCATCTGAGCCATCGGTTTGGCCAGCGGTTGCACTATAGTGAACTTGATTTGCTCTCTGGGCCCGCAGGGAAGGCAACGTTTGTACCTTCAGATATGAAATGGTTCAAAATGGCAACAGTTCAGGACAGCTGAATCGCGTGCACCTACCGTCAACCGGCGGAGAAGAACAACAAAAAATATAGAAACACATGGCTTTGTCGTTGTGTTTTATACATAAATGTTTGGCGATCAACTAAGAATGGCTTGGAGATCGACCGGTTGGTGACCACTGCTCTAGAAAATTGAGTGAAGTTTAATATCGTGCTTCTCTCTGTGGGATGAGAGATATTTCTGCGCGGCAGTCTCGGGGCTACGTTTAGAGAGAACATTGCTCACATCTGTAATCGCAGCCAAATGTGTGAATATTTATGTAAATTTGATATGTTTGTAAATGCTCAAATTTCTCTAAACATTTTCAATTTGTCATTATGGGGTATTGGGTGTAGATGGGTTATGGAAAATTTAATCAATTTTGAATTCAGGCTGTAACAACAAAATGTGGAATAAGTCGAGGGGTATGAATACTTTCTGAAGGAACTGTATGATGGGGATATACCCGTGATAATCATCCTTTGCAGTGCTATGTTTTACTGCTACAATCAAATAGTGGCAGAGACATTCTGGATAAACCAATGGGTTTACAATGTGTGATATTTATTTGCAATGTAATTGATAGCATGTAATAACTTTAAATTGTTGAGGACTCTATTAATTATTCCCGTCGTTTTATTAGTGTCCACCAGAGGACACTACTTCCCTGGAAATAAAATGCATGCAAAACTTATGAAAACTTTCGTACGTGTCTGCATTCAACTAGCGATTCGAAATGTACGTGCACACGCATCAGCAACTCTCTGGGGTGATAGAAACTGGCCGGGGGAGTGTCACTCGCTAGAAGCACTTTCTTCCTGTTTCACTCCAACTAGCTAACTTCGATTTATTCCTTGTCATTTTGTGAGTGTCTGAGAACATTAGCTCCACAAAAGTCATCCATAGCTCGCGAGCTACTTGCCAGCTGCTGCTAGCACGCGTCTCACGACCCCGGGCTTCGTGTCGAGGTAGCTATGTCGATCATTTCAACTCGATAAAGTTAGCAGCAGGAGCTAGCTAGCTACTAACATTAGTTTACTAGCCAGCTATTATGGGCAGATGGTCTGCGTTCGCTAGTATCTGAACAGCTCAAATGTATTGGTAACGCAACGTAGTGAATTTACTTTTTGTGGTCTGCTAATAGGCAGATTAACAGCAGATTAATGGGAAAACGTATTATGAGAAAAACTAGCTACATTGATTTCGAGTCTAACGTTACTGCTTTCTTTCCGGTCTTACTAAATATTTATTTGGGAAGATGATGGCGTGTCCATCTGTACGGGGACATCCCCCACAATTGTTTTGGTTCTGTGCCTCGTTCTGAGTGTGGTGGCTAACGTTAACTACATACTGTATATATGGGTGGCTATATTGGTTTTGATTGTGGACCCTATGTCTTTGTTGTGTTGGACTTTGCGACCCTGTAACTATTGCTGTCACAGTGTAATGTAAGTTTCAAAAGTTTAATAAGTGTCCACTAAACCTAACTAACTAGGTATACGTAAAGCCTATTGTAGTGCAAACTGGGACAATTGAGACACACTTGCTGTCTGGGGTTTTGAGTAGTCTACTCTGGCTTCTCAGTTCCATTACAGTACACAAGTCATAGTCATTGGACGAATGCGTCTTAAGTACATGGAGTTTCGTTTTCGGTACATACACGCATCGCTTTCGGTACGGTTTTGGAAGCATAAGGACTTCTTTCATATCAGGGAGAAACATTTGTATTTATTTTTTAACGTTAAATTGATACCCACCTATTATATAGTTATTGTTCCCACACGGCCATCTATCCACGTTACATCGTGTGTTTGCGGAAGACTGTGTTAATTATTAGAATGTCAGAAAATATTTTCTGTTTTAACTGCCAGTTAAAACCGTGTACAGCAGTGGAGGCTGCCGAGGGGAGGACGGCTCATAATAATGTTTGGAATTGAATGGCATCAAACACATGGAAACCATGTTTGACGTATTTGATACCATTCCCCTATTTCTGCTCCAGCCATTACAACGAGCCCCGTTCTCCCCAATTAAGGTGCCACCGACCTCCTGTGGTGTACAGTGTCTATTTTGCGTTTGCGAAATTATTTTGTGATTTGAAAGTGAAGGGCTTTATGTTAATAGAACCGTATCGCAATTGATAATCGAGTCACGTTTAGATGGAGTACTTGGCTGCCAGAGCCAGTCATGCTCTTAAGGAGCTGTTATTTTCAGAGGTAATCTTGGGCTACCCTGACCTACGCCACTAAAGCCTGTCTACATTTGGACACTGGGTGTGAAGTTGTTGTTTTTTTTGTTTGATTTTCCATCCAACTGTTGCTTAACATTGACAGGGTAAGATAGCCTGTATCAGGGCCAAATGTGCCCACTAGCCTGTAGGCTACTACTTTAGAATGATGGGGGGACAGCTGTCTTTCGCTTTGTATTATTATCAATCAGAAAATGTAACATTGCACGGACATGGTCAGACTGTTAGTTTTTACAAGTGATTCCTTCATTGTACAACTAGGCTTCCTTAACTCTGCACTGCATTCAGGTGTGAAACCTTTGCAGTTGGCCCCTGGATGCCTGAGGCACCAAGTCACTTTTCCCTCAGCTGTTCTCCACTTGATGCAGCCTGGTGGCAGGCATTTCCTTAGCAGCAGCTGTTGATGTGGATCTGCCTTGCTGTTTGGTAGGCGCTGTTAGGTCTGTCTTGTTTTGGTCTCTATGGCAGTGTGTCTGTGTGTAGCCTAGCTATTAAGTTCCACAGGGGAACCAGAGCATAAACAAGTGACTGAGAATTGGCCCTGCAGTAGTTGAAAACTGATCAATCCTATTGTCAATTCCTGAGAGAGATTGAGGGTGTAACCTAAAGCTAGTTAGTAGACCTCACCTACTAAGGTGAGGCCTGTATGTATTCATAAAGCGTTTGAGAGGAAGAGTGCTGATCTAGGATCCTTTTGACCTTTTCGATCACAATGAATATTATAAACCGGATGGTTTGTGCCCTGAATGCATATTTGCTGAAAAGCTTTGGTATATGACAAATTTATTTTTACTGTTCTAATTATGTTGCTAACCAGTTTATAAGGCACCTCTGGGGTTTGTGGTATTTGACCAGTGGCTGTATCCAGGCACGTGTAGCCAAATACCACACTGCCTCAGGCCTTATTGCATGGACAGGGGGACTTGATCCCAGATCAGCACTCCTACTGAACGCCAAGGTAACCTGTCTAAATTACTATCACCCCGTAGCACTGTAGCTGTGAAATACTTTGAAAGGCAGATCATGGCTCACATCAATGCCATTATCCCAGACCCCCTAGACCCACTCCAATTCACATACCGCCCCACCAGCCTGTGCTCCTGCAGCTCTGACTGCAAACAAGCTCTGAATTAATGATGGGAGCCTTACTTCTGGTAGCCAAAAGCCAGCTACCTGCTCTCCTTACTGACAAAAGTTTGAGGCCAACGCCATTCACTTCACATCTCTCATTTCAATTGCAATCCCAGTGTCATTGATTGAGCTGTATACAACATTGCACATCCGAACATAACACCACCAATGCACTGTAACATCAGCACTTCAGTTGTTTTTGTTATAGCCTAGCCTACTCAACCTCTCTTACAGCTCTTTCTCCACTGCATTACCCCAGGCCTTGCTTATGCCCTTCAAATTGCTCTAAAGTTTGCCCCACTCATACATACCCTGCCTCTTTAGTCACTCACTACTCAAATCAAATTTATTTATATAGCCCTTCTTACATCAGCTGATATCTCAAAGTGCTGTACAGAAACCCAGCCTAAAACCCCAAACAGCAAGCAATGCAGGTGTAGAAGCACGGTGGCTAGGAAAAACTCCCTAGAAAGTTCAAAACCTAGGAAGAAACCTAGAGAGGAACCAGGCTATGAGGGGTGGCCAGTCCTCTTCTGGCTGTGCCGGGTGGAGATTATAACAGAACATGGCCAAGATGTTCAAATGTTCATGTTCACTACTCACTCTGTTCATGATCATACCCATTCAACACCTCCACACTCCTTACTCTTTTCTTTTTCTCCCACAAACTCTTAACTCAGTGGTCTGTCTTCACTAACCCACTCTATCCACATTAACACGTGTGTGTCCAGGTGGTGAGACCATCTAAGAGTTGGTGTGTTTCCAGGTGTGGAGCATGTGGACGTCCTGCTGTAACTGGTTCTGTCTGGACACTGCCACGGTGGAGGAGAGCAACAGCAGCATGCGTCACCAGGCCTATACTAACTCGGGTTACAGCAGCTACCCGTCGCCCCCACTCCCGGAACACACGTGCAAAGCCTGCGGAAGCCGCTTCGTCACCCTTGCCAGAAAGGTACCTAAAACACTCTCAGCCCACCCTTTCCCAAATCCGGCGTTTGAGATCTGTAGAACGGCAGGTTTTTCATCCTTCCTCTCTAATCAGTGGTTAATTCAGACCTGGCCAATTAGAAATTGATCAACATTGATAAAATGGATATTGTGATATTCTGGTAATTTCTACTTACCCAGAGTCAGGTGAACTCGTGGATACCATTTTTATGTCTCTGTGTCTAGTATAAATTCAGTTAGAGGTAGTTTCGTGAGCCCATACTAACTAGTGTTAGTGCAATGACCGGAAGTCTACCGGAACGGCTAGCTTGCCGAGAAAAGAGAACCAGCAATACTCCAGACCTTAAAGCTTGACTCTTGAGTATCCATGCTGCTCTTAGCTTTTTTTCCACACCCTTCAATACCTCCATTATCTAGTGGAGGCATGAAAAGGGTAAAACCAATGCAATGGTTATGTACTTTAATGTACCGGAACCAGCCTCAGGTCAAGATTTGAACAAGACGAGCATTTATGCTTCATGGTCTTCAGTATCTAGACATTACGTTGTTAGTGTCAGGTTGCAGCTAGAGTTGGAGCAAAGTCTGGGCCAAGTTTTAAAAGGAACTCTTTTGGTCCCATTATTTACTGAATTATAACAGCCAGGGAGGGAGAATATGCTAACAGACACATGATTGACAGTGATTGTGTGTCGGTCTCCTCTCCCCCGCAGCATGTCTGCGTGGACTGCAAGAAGAACTACTGCGGCAGATGTTCGGCCCAGATTGAGCCCCGGCAACGCCTTTGCCACACTTGCCAGCGGTTTCACGGCACGCTTTTCGAGCGCACCGAGCTGATGAAGCTCAAGGTGAAGGACCTGCGCGACTACCTCCACCTGCACGAGGTTTCAACACAGATGTGCCGTGAGAAAGAGGAACTGGTGGAGCTGGTCCTGGGACAGCAGACACCATCATCCTCTGGCCCAATCATAAACCCTCTGAACCAAACACAGACCCCCACCGTGACCCAGCATGAGACAACTCCTCTTCCAGCCCCCACTACTACCACCACCACACCCTCCACACACCCCGACTCCACCTCCACAGACCATGTCCCTTCACAGCTGCCACCCACTCAGGAGGGCAGTCAGGTGAGGCCCGAACCCAAGAGAACCTACTATACCACACACGACTAACCCCTTACCCTTGTTTGTCTGTCAACCATTAATTTACCATTTTGTCCGTCGCCTCACCTGTTGTGTTATGTAGCATTAACAATAGCTTGAGAATAGATTACTAACCTTCTGTATGGCCCCTTCAGTTAGAGCATGGCTAACTCTAGCTTGCTAATGAAGTGGTGTGTGGTGGTGGGTTTTTGCTCGTAGACCCCGTCTGTGTTGGTGCCCTTGGGTCCTGAGGAGCCACTGGACACTGAGAGAGATACAGAGCTGCAGGGAGAGCAGGAGCTGCAGGTACTACAGCCTGACCCTGCTATAGTAGTACTCTTGGCCCTAGCCATTGTACTATTATAGCAGCGATGGGAATCCTCTCCTTAGCCCTGGGCCTGTATTCATAAAGCATGTCAGAGTAGGAGTGCTGATCTAGGATCAGCTCCCCCCCTGATTCATTAGTCTAAAAGACAAAACAATGATGTGATTTTTAGATCAGTGCTTGATTTTTATTTGATATTAAAATACATCAAAATGTTACACCAGGCAACAGATGCATATACCAAAATTTCAGAGGATTATAAACGCAGTCTAAATACTTGTTTCTGTTGTGGTCCTCTATCGGTAGGCAAGGGCTGCAGTTAACAAACAAGTGACATGGGCACTGCCATAGATTCATTCAATCATACAGTGTCCAAATATGTAAATGTATACAAAATATAAAGGCTATCTCAACATGAACCATGCCTTGCAGGAGTGTTTGAACCTAAGACTGGCAGAAACTGTTTTTTTTAATCTCCGACGGGATTTTGTTTCACTCTACCACTGCTGTATATTAAAATGTGTTCTGACCAGTAAAGCGCTTGAATCCATATGGCATGAAGTCTGTGGCACTGCCTCTGGTGGCGTAGGAATTAGAGTCCTTAACCGCATACAAATCGTTTTTCAGATATTGGGGGGGGACTGTACCCAACACGATTTTATGGGCCAACTTCAACTGAATGACCCTTTTATCAACTGATAGCCGCTGTAGTTCAGAGCCGAGGACGTCCAACACGAGCTCGAGGTCTAAGATTCAGAATGACCCTTGCCATTTTATTCTGAGCTGTCTGTAGCTTGTTCTTGATGAACTTGGGGAACTACTCGACAGTACCAGGTAGTGCACACAACCAAAAATCAAAGTGAGGCTACACTAATGCTGCTAAAAGGGTTTTCATGGTCCCTTTGTCTAGAACAGTATTTCACAGTTCTTGGCTCATACTCTGAGACACTTCATGAATACAGGCCCTGATCTCAGATGGGTCTCAGAACCTGCTTTAGGTTGCTATGTGTTTTTACTATGTGTGCCCTATACAGAATGAGAACAAACATTCTGTGAAATAGAGGCCTGTGACATTTACCAGATTTGACCTCCATTGACGCAAGACGAGTTTCCACCTCTAAGCTTTTAACTGTGATGGCTTGAACCTGCTTTGGCAGGAAGTTAAAGGCTAGCATTCTCAGAAAGGGTAAAGGTTGATATGACTGATTTACTACGACTTACTATGTTAAATATTAACTCAATTAAGGAAGTTGACCATTGTATTATTTGTTGGCAAATCCGCACAACCTCACTGGTTAATGGTGGAAATTGGAACTGTTTGTTGGATCATTGTAAATATTAGAAAGAGGAGTGTGCCAGTCTGTACCCAAGTCTGTAGTGCCAGTCAAAAGTTTGGACACACCTACTCATTCCAGGGTTTTTCTTTATTTTTACTATTTTATACATTGTAGAATAATAGTTAAGACATCAAAACTATGAAATAACACATGGAATCATGTAGTAACCCCAAAAATTGTTAAACAAATCTAAATATATTTGAGATTCTTCAAAGTAGCCACCCTTTGCCTTTAACAGCTTTGCACACTCTTGGAATTCTCTCAACCAGTTTCATGAGGTAGTCACCTGGAACGCATTCCATTAACCGGTGTGCCTTGTTAATTTGTGTAATTTCTTTCCTTAATGTATTTGGGCCAATCAGTTGTGTTGTGACAAGGTAGGGGTGGTATACAGAAGATATCCCTATTTGGTAAATGACTAAGTCCATATTATGGCAAGATCAGCTCAAATAAGTAAAGCGAAATGACAGTCCATCATTACTTTAAGACATGAAGGTCAGTAAATCTGGAACATTTCAAGAACTGAAAGTTTCTTCAAGTGCAGTCGCAAAAACAATCAAGTGCTATGATGAAATTGTCTCACTGAGGACCGCCACAGGAGAAAACCCAGAGTTACAGCTGCTGCAGAGGATAAGTTCATTAGAATATCTGCACCTCAGATTGCAGCCCAATTAAAAGATTCACAGAGTTCAAGTAATAGACATCTCAACATCAACTGTTCAGAGGAGACTGCGTGAATCAGGCCTTCATGGTCGAATTGCTGCAAAGAAACCACTACTAAAGGACATCAATAATAAGAAGAGACTTGCTTGGGCCAAGAAACACGAGCAATGGACATGAGACCGGTGGAAATCTGTTCTTTGGTCTGATGAGTCCAAATTTGAGATTTTTGGTTCCAACCGCTGTGTCTTGTGAGACGCAGAGTAGGTGAACGGATGATCTCTGCAAGTGTGGTTGCCACCGTGAATCATAGAGGAGGTTGTGTGGGTGCTTTGCTGGTGACACTGTCAGTGATTTATTTGGAATTCAATGCACACTTAACCAGCATCTACCACAGACTTTTGAGACACCCTTTCAAATAATTTTTTCATCTTGACATGAAATGGTGAGTTTAGATAACTCTATCGCTAGGCCTATATATTTAGTTTACTCATACTGTAGGACATAAGGCTAGTGACTGTTTTAGACCCTCCAGTGCCATTGTGCTCAGACAGAGTCCCATTGTAGAGCACTGTTTTGTTGTTTGATGGCTGGCTCTCCATGTCTGCATGGTGTGCCCCATTATTCACATGTCTGTCAGAAATGTAGGCACTTGTAGCCAAGCAGTAATCTATTCTTATCCCCACTGATGGATTTCAGCTTTGGCATGTAATGTGGCGTGTTGCCATTTCCTGCACTGTGGCTGTGAATGCCCCATGTGACTGACACTGTTCCTCTTCATACAGTTTGGGTTGGGGTAGCTAAACAAGATAGTTGGTGTTGTCACACAATGACTCACAAATTGTCGACCTAGAAATAGATCTCAAAGAACCAAAATCCATCTTGTGGTTCTAGGCCCGTATTCATAGTGTCTCAGAGCAATAGTACTGATCTAGGATCAGTTCCCCCGTCATGTTATTATTACTAATACGGTTCTAAAAAGGCTAAACTGATCCTAGATCAGCACTACTTTGTAAATCTTTATGAATATGGGCCCTGTTCACAGTTAGTGTATGGATCCCTTTAATCAATCATTCTGACATTCAAACATGATGGCTGTCAATGTGATGTGATTGTTCACGATTTCCGTCTGACCTTAGAAAATCAGGAATAGCCTACCATTTGTGTCATTCCATTCTAATGAACCTGTAACCTTTTTCACTCGATTTTTATTTTATGCCAATCAAGTGTGCGTTAAGGAGGGTGCAACATACTGAACATGGCTGTTAAAAAATGTCAGGAATCGAGCTGACTTGATACCTGACTCTTAGATGCACGTGTTAGTTATAGATCAATGCATGTCCGTTTTACAGGCCCTTAACACAATGTATCTGAACGTTCCATAACATTGTTCACTGTTGAACGCAACTCTGATTTTGCTATGCTGTTGCTCAGTCCTCAGACACAGATGAGGTGCTGGCGCCAGGCCGCAGGGCGTCGCTGTCAGACCTGGCCACGGCAGACGACATCGAGGCCCTCAGCGTCCGGCAGCTCAAGGAGATCCTAGCCCGTAACTTTGTCAACTACAAGGGCTGCTGCGAGAAGTGGGAGCTAATGGAGAGGGTCACCCGCCTCTATCACGACCAGAAGGACCTCCAGAATCTGGGTAAAGGAGGTTTTACCTGCAATGATTGTGATATATGGTTGTTTTCCCTACTGGCATCATAGTTAAACTGGGGTGTATTTACTAGGAATGAAACGGAATTAAACAGGACGTAACTGGGAGGGACCTAGGATGAAGCTGTGCAGGACTAACTGAATTTGTCCAATAACTACCTTGTTTTTGTTGAAAAAAAGATTATGTTGTAAAGCAGTTTACTACGGTGTGCACTAATAAATACACCCCGGATAGTACGTTTTTCTGAATATTCTAAAATGTTTTTTTTTAAACACACAAAAAAAACAATAGTCACTCTGACAGAGCTCCAGTTCTTCTGTGGAGATGGGAGAACCTTCCAGAAGGACAACCATCTCTGAAGCACTCCACCAATCAGGCTTTATGGTAGAGTGGCCAGACGGAAGCCACTCCTCAGTAAAAGGCACATGACAGCCCGCTTGGAGTTTGCCAAAAGGCACCTAAAGACTCTCAGAACATGAGAAACAATATTATATGGTCTGATGAAACCAAGATTGAACTCTTTGGCCTGAATGCCAAGCGTCACATCTGGAGGAAACCTGGCACCATCCCTACGGTGAATGGTGGTGGCAGCATCATAATGTGGGTATGTTTTTCAGCAGCATGGACTGGGAGATTAGTCAGGATCGAGGGAAAGATGAATGGATCAAAGTACAGAGATCCTTGATGAAAATCTGCTCCAGAGCGCTCAGGACCTCAGACTGGGGTGAAGGTTCACCTTTCAACAGGACAATGACCCTAAGCACACAGCCAAGACGACACATGAGTGGCTTTGGGACAAGTCTCTGAATGTCTTTGAGTGGCCCAGCCAGAGCCCGGACTTGAACCCGATCGAACATCTCTGGAGAGACCTCAAAATAGCTGTGCAGCAACGTTCCCCATCCAATTTGACAGAGCTTGAGAGGATCTGCAGAGAAGAATGGGAGAAACTCCCCAAATACAGGTGTGCCAAGCTTGTAGCGTCATAACCAAGAAGAATCAAGGCTGTAATCGCTGCCAAAGGTGCTTCAACAAAGTACTGAGTAAAGTGTCTGAATAGGTGATGTGATATTCCCATGTAAATTTGCAAACATTTCTAAAATCCTGTTTTTGCTTTTTCATTATGGGGTATTGTTTGTAAATTGATGAGGTGGGGGGACGACAATTATATTCATTTTAGAATAAGGCTGTAACGTGACAAAATGTGGAAAAAGTGAAGGTCTGAATACTTTCCAAATCCACTGTATATAATTATTAGAACCTCCGATTCCCACTTCAACCGAGGCAGCAACACTGCAGGCTCCATGACGATGTGCTATCCCAACTCGCACCACTATGTTTGTAGTTTCACAAATTGTTGTGAAAATTCACAAATTATGGAAAGGCATCTAATGATATGGCATGTGCATTTGTTTGTCTGATTTGAGGCTTGACACATGCAACAAATGAAATACCTCTCAAATGAAACGTTTTACTATTGCTGAAGTTTATATCTTGTAAAAACAGGGAATTTCTCAATTGATATTTTTTGGTTTTATTATTCCATTTTTGAAAATGAATTGCATCGTTCAAGGAAGTGTTTAACATGCTTTTTTTCATTTTATTCTTCCCTGTATCCTCCAGTTTCAAGTACAAATGACGGCACAGGTGAGTCCCTTGAACAATCATTTATGAGCTATAGGTATTATAACTCTCCGATTTTAATAAGTTGGTTGAGTGTTAACAAGTTGTCTTTGGTCAACTGAGTACAAGATAGTATTTAATGAAATGTGTTTTTCCCTTGTTTCTTTCTCCCAGACCCCAGTGGTAACCCTGGCCAGGAGGAGAACCTGTGTAAGATCTGCATGGACTCTCCTATTGACTGTGTTCTGCTGGAGTGCGGCCACATGGTCACCTGCACCAAGTGTGGCAAGCGGATGAACGAGTGCCCCATCTGCAGGCAGTATGTGGTGCGCGCCGTTCACATTTTTAGAGCCTGAGACCCAAGCCTTGGGAATCCCCACCCCTTCCCCCCCACCTACCTCCCGTAAATTAACAAGGGACTTGCTATATGTGGCCTTACATACATAGGCTAGACCAGGAGTATTCAACTCTTACCATATGAGGTCCGGAGCCTGTTGGTTTTCTGTTCTACCTGATACATATTTGCATCTACCTGGTGTCCAAGGGTAAATCTGTATGTGATTAGAGGGGAACAATGGAATGAAAGCAGTGGAACTGGCTTTGAGGTCCAGAGTTGAGTTTGAGGGGACTAGACTAACCTCCTCTCCCTCCAGTTCTCCACTGCTCTGATGGTCCTGGAGACCCAGCGTACTGGTTCCCCCTGCTGGAGGGATGACCAGGGGAGGTTATACCTTCAATAAACCACACAAACCCAATGACCTCACATGGGCACTTCCTCCTTTTATTGACTGGACTCCTACAGCTCATATCTCCAAGCTGATAAGGATATTATGTCATATTATTAGAATAAGAGTGCCTAATAACATATGCATTTTTCCTTTGGAGACCTACTACTAGTAAATACAGTAAGGGATTATATATATATATATATATATATATATATATGAAGGAACTGTATGTGTGTGTATATATACACACACACACACAGTTCCTACGGAAAGTATTCAGAACCCTAGACTTTTCCCACATTTCGCTACGTTACAGCCTTATTCTAAAATATATTCAATTGTTTTTTTCCGCCTCATCAATCTACACACAATACACCATAATGACATAGCAAAAACTACAATTTTTTATGTTTGCTAATTTATAAAAAATATAAAACTGAAATATCACAAGTATTCAGACCCTTTACTCAGTACTTTGTTGAAGCACCTTTTGGCAGCGAATACAGCCTCGAGTCTTCATGTGTATGACACTACAAGCAGATCCTCTCAAGCTCTGTCAGGTTGGATGGGGAGCGTTGCAGCACAGCTATTTTCAGGTCTCCAGAGATGTTCGATCGGGTTCATGTCTGGGCTCTGGCTGGGGTACTCAAGGACATTCAGAGACTTGTCCCAAAGCCACTACTGTGTTGTCTTGGCTGTGTGCTTAAGGTTGTTGTCATGTTGAAAGGTGAAACTTCACCCCAGTCTGTGGTCCTGAGCACTCTGGAGCAGGTTTTCATCAAGGATCTCTCTGTATTTTGCACCGTTCATCTTTCCCTCGATCCTGACTAGTCTCCCAGTCCATGCTGCTAAAACATCCCCACATTATGATGCTGCCACCATGCTTCACCGTAGAGATGGTGCCAGGTTTCCTCCAGACTTGACGCTTGGCATTCATGCCAAAGAGTTCAATCTTGGTTTCATCAGACCAGAGAATCTTGTTTCTCATTGTCTGAGAGTCCTTTGGTGCCTTTTGGCAAACTCCAAGCAGGCTGTCATGTGCCTTTTTTACTGAGGAGTGGCTTCCGTCTGGCCACTCTACCATAAAGGCCTGATTGGTGGAGTGCTCCAGAGATGGTTGTCCTTCTGGAAGGTTCTCCCATCTCCACAGAGGAGCTCTCAGAGTGACCATCAGGTTCTTGGGCACCTCCCTGACCAAGGCCCTTCTCCACCGATTGCTCAGTTTGGCAGAGCGGCCAGCTCTAGTAAGAGTCTTGGTGGTTCCAATCTTCCATTTAAGAATGATGGAGGCCATTGTGTTCTTGGGGACCTTCAATGCTGAGGGAAAAAAAAAATGTACCCTTCTCAAGATCTGTGACTCGACACAATCCTGTCTCAGAGTTCTACGGACAATTCCTTCGACCTCATTGCTTGTTTTTTGCTCTGACATGCACTGTCAACTGTTGGACCTTGTATAGACAGGTGTGCCTTTCCAAATCATGTCCAATATGTTGAATTTACCACAGGTGTACTCCAATCAAGTTTTAGGAATAGGATGATCAATGGAAACAAGATGCACCTGAGATAAATTTCAAATCTCATAGCAAAGGGTCTGAATACTTATTTACATGAGGTATTTCTGTTTTTAATTTTTCATAAATTAGCTTTGTCATTATTGGGTATTGTGTATAGATTGGTGAGGAAAACATTTCATTTAATCCATAGAATGGCCAAAATATGGAAAAGGGGACGGGGTCTGAATACTTTCCGAATGCATTGTATAAGCCCCAAGTGCTCTTAATAATGGATTGGATTCATGTAACTGTTAGAGTTGAACCCCAGTAAAAGGGAAAGCAATTACATTAGTGGTTGAGCTGAGAACACATCCATAGGATTTCTCTGTGTGTCTGTCGTTACTCTGCATTCGGAAAAGCAGCAACACATCCCCTGTGGTGGTCTAGTTTAAAAGCCTTAAGTCTGTTAAAGGTTCAGAGCTTGATAAGTTACAGCGGCCAGGGAAATATACCTGTAGATTGGGGCTGGCTGGCTCACGTTCTCCCAGCGTGCCGCTTGTGCCTGGGGCCTCCAACTCAAAAGCGTATTGCTGTGTGCCAGAAAAGAAACGCGTGCTTGTTCTGTAACCCCTAGACACTGCATACATTGTTTCTCAATTAAGCCAGTTGACATAAGCAAAGCTGACAGGCGTTCACTCAATCCCTCTGCTAAGGTGGACACACGGTTTTAGTGCTTACACGTTAGCCTGGTCCCAGATCTGTTTATGTTGAATTGCCAACTCCCATGGTTATTGTCATGTCAAACCGAGAGTACCCTGAAGGAGAAGCCTTTTTTTTCCCCCCATGCAAACGGCACTACCCACCATACTTTGTACGTAGACACTACAGGTGCCATGCACCAACGCACCGCGAGGAGAGATGACCGTGAAGGTGCCATGGACCAGAGACGTCCTGACCAGCGCAACAAACCAATGAGGCAGAATTCTTAAGAAGCTTCCGACCTAAGGGTTTTGCATGACAGCGACCATAGGATTTAGCTATACAGAATAAACGAATCCGGGGACCAGGCTACTTATGCTGACAGTGGGAGAGAATGTCAGTGGTCCTTCACTATTCCAACTATATCCAAGTGCTTTATCCTTCCAATACTCAACCGCTCGTTGACTATATTGATATTTTTCAGCATCAAAATTGACCAAAGGCCCTTACCCTTGCTATAGTATTTAGATTTTTTTAAATAAATCCAACCATGTCAGAATAGCCTGGTGTATAGCTAGATCTAGTTGTGTATAATGCACTAGTTGTGCGTAATATGCGTTTTCATGACACACGTACATGAACGATGAGTTGTCAAACGCACAAGCAGATATTTGGCATTGCCCAAGATGAAGGTTAACTCTTAAAGACATCTCATCTGTTTGGCTAACCAAGTACCTTAACTCCAAGATGATTTAATTCATGGAGTTGAGTGCAGACTAGAGTTATTTTTATTTTTTTAAACAGCGACTCCGAGTCGCTGTGCAGTTGATACTTACATTTTTTCTTTTTCTTAAACCCTTACCATGTTTGTCCTCTGTTTGCATGCCTTTCCTTGTTTGCTGAAATCCATACTTTTTAATAAAACGTTAGTCAAATACAACCACTGACTGTTTCCTTTTTGAGATTCAATTGACACGCGCGCATTCACGCCGAGTTTGCCGTCTTAGAGCAACAGCAAAGAAGAAACAGTCGGTTGTATTTTATTACCGTGTAATTAAAAAGTAGGGATTTTTGCGAACAAAGGCCTGCAACAACAGACAAAGATGGGTACATGGTAAGGGTTTAGGAATTTAAATTTTTGAAGTATCGACTGCATAGTGAGTTGGGAGGTTCAATTAAACTCTAGTCTGTGCTCAACTTTGTCAACGAAATCATCGTGGAGTTGAGGAACTTGGCTACCATTTGGCATGAGTCTAAAGGTTCAACAATGGTGAAAGTATCTTGAACAACGCATTGTCCATTATCAGCTATAGGTATTCTAACTCTGATTTAATGACCGGTAGTTGAGTGGTTTGCATACTCCAGTGCTAGACCTGCAGTCCCTCCCTATCCCTACTGAACAGAATGAAAGATTGACTCTTAATAAGTGGCTTTCAAAAACCAGCACCTTTTATTCATGACAGTGAGCACACACTGTACTTTTGAAAATAATGCAACGTTGTGAAATCGTGTGCTTGATCGGTTAGATGGAAAATGTGTATTGTCAAGATGATCGAGGACTAAGCTACATTAAATCAATTAAGCTCTGTATAGCAAACGGAAGGAGTCAGAAATTAACATGGCTCCCTTTTGTCCCAAATTGCACCCTATCCCCTATATAGTGCACTATATATAGGGGATAGGGTGCGATTTGGGACACCGTCATTGTTTGATGAAAATAAATAAGTGTATTTGACCTACAGTACCAGTCAAGTTTGGACACACCTACTTATTCAAGGGTTTTTCTTTATTTATACTATTTTCTACATTGTAGTGAAGACATCAAAACTATGAACTAACACATATGGCATCATGTAGTAACCAAAAAAGTGTTAAACAAAGATTCTTCAAAGTAGCCATCCTTTGCCCTGACAGCTTTGCACACTCTTGGCATTCTCTCTTAACATGGAATGCTTTTCCAACATTCTAGAAGGAATTTCCACATGCTGAGTACCTCTTGGCTGCTTTTCCTTCACTCTGCAGTTGTCCAACTCCTTCTAGACAATCCCAACCCATCTCAATTGGGTTGATGTTGGGTGACTGTGGAGGCCAGGTCATCTGAAGCAGCACTCCATCACTCTCCTTCTTGGTCAAATAGCCCTTACACAGCCTGGAGGTGTGTTGGGTCATTGTCTTGTTGAGAAACAAATGATAGTCCCACTAAGTGCAAACCAAATGGGATGGCGTTTTGCTGCAGAATGCTGTGGTAGCCATACTGGTTAAGTGTGCTTTGAATTCTAAATAAATCACTGACCGTGTCACCATCACACCTCCTCCTCCATGCTTCATGGTGGGAACGACACGTGTAGATAATCCATTCACCTACTCTGCGTCTCACAAAGACACGGCGATTGGAACCAAAAATGTCAAATGTTGACTCATCAGATCAAAGGACAGACTTCCGCCGGTGTAATGTCCATTGCTCATGTTTCTTGGCCCAAGCAGGTCTTCTAATTGGTGTCCTTTAGTAGTGGTTTCTTTGCAGCAATTCAACCATGAAGGCCTGATTCACGCAGTCTCCTCTGAACAGTTGATAATTAGATGTCTGTTGCTAGAACTCTGAAGCATTTATTTGGGCTGCAATTTCTGAGGCTGGTAACTAATGAACTCTAATGAATGGAGCCAGTTTCATCATAGCGCTTGATAGTTTCTTCAAGTGCAGTCGCAAAAACATTCAGTTCTTGAAATGTTCTGGATTTACTGACCTTCATGTCTTAAAGTAATGATGGACTGTCGTTTCTCTTTGCTTATTTGAGCTGTTGTTGCCATAATATGGGACTTGGTCATTTACCAAATAGGGCTATCTTCTGTATACCACCCCTACCATGTCACAACACAACTGATTGGCTCAAATGCATTAAGAAGGAAAGAAATTCCACAAATTAACTTTTATCAAGGTACACCTGTTAATTAATTGAAATGCATTCCAGATGACTACCTCATGAAGCTGGTTGAGAGAATTCCAAGAGTGTGCAAAGCTGTCATCAAGGCAAAGGGTGGGTACTTTGAAGAATATCAAATATATTTTGATTTGTTTAAACCTTTTTTGGTTACTACAAAAACTATTTCATAGTTTTGATGTCTTCACTATTATTGTACAATGTAGAAAATAGTAAAAATATAGAAAAACCTATGAATGAGTAGGTGTGTCCAAACTTTTGACTGGTACCATATTTTTCTTACTGATAAATGAGGCCTTTGAATTTATATTTACTTGACCATTGTTTAGATTTTTAGGTTGCGATTTAGATTTTTAGCATCTGCGAAATAGAGAGTTTATAAATACCATTGAATTTACAGGCCTTGAATTTACAGATGTGACTTAACAGCATTTCGAGCCAAACATTCTATTTTCTTAACTGCTTTGATACATCTCTGAAAGACTCTTTAGTATAAAAACTACCAAATAATTCTGAATTTCTTCTAATAAAAATATTTCCACATTTTCTTTGTCTTATGCCTATTTTTTACCCAGAGAGTGTCACTGTAGACTATGAATGGTGATAACTGGTTTTTCCAGTCTGATGGCTCGGGTTGGGGTGTGTGCGTGTACTGTAAGATGGAATCCCATGAGTTCACCTCACTTAAAGGGAACTTCTCAGATTCCTATAATGACCTCGACTATAATGTAGTGCTCTTTGAGAGGGTGGAGCAGCTGTATTTTGTTACAGATGGTTGCTGGCTGCTCCATAGTGACAAGTTTGTCAATCAGTAATTAGACTAAGCAGTCCAAGTATTTAAAATGGACTCATGGTATGCCTTCGATAAACTATTTGGTCCTAGTGTTTTACAGTTTGAATTATCCTTTTTTTTCTGGGAATGCATTCAAACTAATTGTAGAGATGTAGTGTTTTTGTATTTGAATATGCAATAGATTATGACAAATCTAAAGTACGTCAAGCACATGCCAGAGTAACCATACATCATTTGATATACTTGCATTTTGTCTGATTTGACAAATAGCAACTGGTTTCATTTTCACTCATTCAAACAGTTTCTGCATTTTCAACACAAAATGTAAGACTATCAATTTGGTGTAAAGACTAATCATTTTGGAGACAGCCATATATTCAACTTTCAATCTGCAATGAATGCAAGGTTACAGTGAGCAAACCACATCCTGGTACAGAGAGGGCATTTTAGACAATAGACAATAGTGCCACCTTATGGTAACAATGATTTACATAAACATTTTAGTCATTTGGCAGACACACTTTTCCAGTGACTAACAGTTAGTGCATTCATCTTAAGGTACCTAGGTGAGACAACCACATATCACAATCGTAAGTAAAACCTTTCCCCAGTAAAGTCAGTACTACTAAGACAAGACGAATTGCAGAAAAGGAAAGGCAAAGGTGTTTTTTTGGGAGGGGAGGTGCTGTTTGATTTTTTTTTATATGATTTTATTAGTATCCCCATTAGTCGATGCCTATGGCGACAGCTAGTCTTACTGTGGTCCGACACAACGAAAAATACATTACAGACAAAATACTTTACAATTCACATATATTTAAAAACATTAACGTGTGTGTGCACATCTATCAGTTACACATACTTGTCAGTACATACGCACCAAAAGTAAGTCACTTGGTGGAGAGAGGTTGTGCCGTGAGGTGTTGCTTTATTTGTTTTTTGAAACCAGGTTTGCAGTTGACTTGCGCTATATGAGATGGATGGGAGTTCCATGCAATCATGGCTCTGTATAATACTTGACATTTTCTTGAATTTGTTCTGGACCTAGGGACTGTGAAAAGACCCCTGGTGTAATGTCTGGTGGGGTAAGTTGACTATGCCAGGTATTCCCAAACTGGGGATACGCGCAATGCCATCGGGGGTCTGTCAAATAAAAATGTGATTCAAATTTAATTTTAAATAAAAAAATAAAATTAAACCATCTAGTGTTCAGCGAAATAACAACACAATGTCAAATACAGGTAGCATAGTCAAATAATTAACATCCAATCACATTAACTGTTACTCTCTCGCGGGAAACCACTCTATAAAAGCAACAGATACCATTAATAAGAAGGGACTAGAAGCGTCTTATATGGTGAGCTACCGAGTGGCAAGGACAACAAAGGCTAATATTAATTTACAAAATGAACAGATCCGGAGAAAGAGCGTAAGACACATTGTCCCCTTGGAGCATATTTTCCATCTTCCAGGCGTGGAAGACCAACATGGAAGGAAGAAAATGATTTTAAGAGGAAAAGACAACTTAACCTTTGGGACATACTATTGTGGAGGACTTAATTCTTCCTGCTGCCGCGGATATGGCTGGGACAATGCTGGGGGGAAAGGCAAAAAAAACTATACAGACAATGCCTTCATCAAACAACACTATTTTACGACACATCAGTGACATGGCAGGAGATGTTTTGAAACAATTACTGCTTTGCATACAAGCCAGTGAATTATATGCGTTAAAGCTGGATGAGTCAACAAATGTGGCGGGCCTGGCACAGCTGCTGGTATGTGTCCGTTACGTTTATGGGGGGTCAATTAAGTCCTGCATGGTGAAGTGCTGCAAAGAAGGACAGAGTTAAGCTGCAGCTGGCCCAGAACAGAGTGGCACATTTAGCTCTTTATTGTAATCAGAGGGCTAATATCAATACTATGCATGCCAGTTTCTCTTGGCTAAGAGTTGATGAAACACTGACTGCATCGCTACTTGTTTTTTTTTTTTTAAACAATGTTGGAAATTCCAAATTGTTTGCATAGTCCAGTGGTTCCCAAACTTTTTACAGTCCCGTACCCCTTCAAACATTCAACCTCCAGCTGCGTACCCTCTCTAGCACCAGGCTCAGCGCACTCTCAAGTTTAGTTTTTTGCCGTCATTGTAAGCCTGCCACACACACACTATACGATACATTTATTAAACATAAGAATGAGTGAGTTTTTCTCACAACCCGGCTTGTGGGAAGTGACAACGAGCTCTAATAAGACCAGGGCACAAATAATAATATAATAATAATCAATAATTTTGCTCTTTATTTAGCCATCTTACATGTAAAACCTTATTTGTTCATCAAATATTATGAATAACTCACCACAGGTTAATGACAAGGGTGTGCTTGAAAGGATGCACATAACTCCGCAATGTTGGATTGTATTGGAGAGAGTCTGTCTTAAAATATTTCCACACACAATGTGCTTGTATTTAGTGTTCATGCTAATGAGGGCCGAGAATCCACTCTCACATAGGTACGTGGTTGCAAAAAGCATCAGTGTCTTAAAACCTGTTTGGGATAGGCGTGCAGCTAGCGGGACACCTCGACAACATCTGGTGAAATTGCAGAGCGCCAAATTCAAATTAAATTACTATAAATATTTAACTTTCATAAAATCACAAGTGTAATACATCAAAATAAAGCTTAACTTGTTGTTAATCCAGCCGCCGTGTCAGATATCAAAAAGGCTTTACGGCGAAAGCAAACCATGCGATTATCTGAGGACAGCGCCCCGCATACCAACACATGAAAAACATATTTCAACCAGGCAGGTGCGACACGAAACTCCTAGATAGAGATATAAAAAATGCCTTACCTTTGATGATCTTCTTCTGTTGGCACTTCTGTTGCACATTTGTGGCCTGCTGGAGGTCATTTTGCAGGGCTCTGGCAGTGCACCTCCTTGCACAAAGGCGGAGGTAGCGGTCCTGCTGCTGGGTTGTTGCCCTCCTACGGCCTCCTCCACGTCTCCTGATGTACTGGCCTGTCTCCTGGTAGCGCCTCCATGCTCTGGACACTACGCTGACAGACACAGCAAACCTTTTTGCCACAGCTCGCATTGATGTGCCATCCTGGATGAACTGCACTACCTGAGCCACTTGTGTGGGTTGTAGACTCCGTCTCATGCTACCACTAGAGTGAAAGCACCGCCAGCATTCAAAAGTGACCAAAACATCAGCCAGGAAGCATAGGAACTGAGAAGTGGTCTGTGGTCACCACCTGCAGAACCATTCCTTTATTGGGGGTGTCTTGCTAATTGCCTATAATTTCACATGCTGTTGTGCAAATGGAATAGACAAAAGGTGGTTTTGTCTATTCCATTTGCACAACAGCATGTGAAATTTATTGTCAATCAGTGTTGCTTCCTAAGTGGACAGTTTGATTTCACAGAAGTGTGATTGACTTGGAGTTACATTGTGTTGTTTAAGTGTTCCCTTTATTTTTTTGAGCAGTGTAGTTGCGGAGAGTCCCTGTAATTCTAGATACAGATCATTCAGGCGAGAAAAAACATCACCCAGATAGGCCAGTACTACTACATGTGAAATAAAACTGCCCCTAAGGCCTGAAAATGTGTTTAAAAAATTCTTCCCAGTATGAGAGGAGTTTCTGGATTTATTGAATAAACCTTTTTTCCATAAAGTTAGAGGGAATTAAGATGGAATCTCGACGTAATTTATAACGTCGTACAAAACCTAGGGTATCCATCCAATAATTATCATTGCGTGATTAATGTGATGTAGTAAAGTAATTGAAATACGTTGCATGAGGAAACATAATCTGCTTTTCTAAACTAGGGAACCTTTTCTAAACTAGGGAAAGAGGGTAGACTGCCTCAGTTCCCAGACTTAACCCTGAGGTGTATTCTGCCCCAATGTCAGAGGTTAATCTGAACTAAATAGTCAACCTGTCAGGGGGTCATCTTTCTCTTGCAGGGTAATGACAACGGACAGGTGAGTCTACAGTCACATTGTCTCTGAGTCTGAGTGGTGATGGTGTATGCCCAGACTGGGGTGCAACAGTACCCTGAGTAGGCACTCTGGCTGGTTCAGGTGAGTCTGGAGCACTTTCCACATTTGTAGGTTGCTGCAGTGGATGTTCAGATGATGGCTCGTAGTCATGGTAGGTCTCCAGTAGCTGATCTTGGTTTGTCACTTGACAGGAGTCATCTCTGAGGTTGGTTCCTGGCAACAGTTGATCCACGTGTCTCCTCCAGATGATGTTTTCCGGTGTGTGAACTGTGTAGAACATAGGCCCTGTTTGTGCAACCACAGGGGCTCGTATCAAATCAAATCAAATGTATTTATATAGCCCTTCTTACATAAGCTGATATCTCAAAGTGCTGTACAGAGACCCAGCCTAAAACCCCAAACAGCAAGCAATGCAGGTGTAGAAGCACGGTGGCTAGGAAAAACTCCCTAGAAAGGCCAAAACCTAGGAAGAAACCTAGAGAGGAACCAGGCTATGAGGGGTGGCCAGTCCTCTTCTGGCTGTGCCGGGTGGAGATTATAACAGAACATGGCCAAGATGTTCAAATGTTCATAAATGACCAGCATGGTCAAATAATAATAATCACAGTAGTTGTCGAGGTTGCAAAAAGTCAGCACCTCAGGAGTAAATGTCAGTTGGCTTTTCATAGCAGATCATTGAGAGTATCTCTACCGCTCCTGCTGTCTCTAGAGAGTTGAAAACAGCAGGTCTGGGACAGGTAGCACGTCCGGTGAACAGGTCAGGGTTCCATAGCCGCAGGCAGAACAGTTGAAACTGGAGCAGCAGCACGACCAGGTGGACTGGGGACAGCAAGGAGTCATCATGCCAGGTAGTCCTGAGGCATGGTCCTCCGAGAGAGAGAAAGAAAGAAAGAGAGAATTAGAGAGCATACTTAAATTCACACAGGACACCGGACAAGACAGGAGAAGTACTCCAGATATAACAGACTGACCCTAGCCCCCCGACACATGAACTACTGCAGCATAAATACTGGAGGCTGAGACAGGAGGGGTCATGAGACACTGTGGCCCCATCCGATGATACCCCCGGACAGGGCCAAACAGGCAGGATATAACTCCACCCACTTTGCCAAAGCACAGCCCCCACACCACTAGAGGGATATCTTCAACCACCAACTTACAATCCTGAGACAAGGCCGAGTATAGCCCACAAAGATCTCCACCACGGCACAACCCAAGGGGGGGGGGGGGGGGGGGGCGCCAACCCAGACAGGGAGATCACGTCAGTGACTCAACCCACTCAAGTGACGCACCCCTCCTAGGGACGGCATGGAAGAGCATCAGTAAGCCAGTGACTCAGCCCCTGTAATAGGGTTAGAGGTAGAGAATCCCAGTGGAGAGAGGGGAACCGGCCAGGCAGAGACAACAAGGGCGGTTCGTTGCTCCAGAGCCTTTCTGTTCACCTTCACACTCCTGGGCCAGACTACACTCAATCATATGACCTACTGAAGAGATGAGTCTTCAGTAAAGACTTAAAGGTTGAGCCCGAGTCTGCGTCTCTCACATGGGTAGGCAGACCATTCCATAAAAATTTCACTCTATAGGAGAAAGCCCTGCCTCCAGCTGTTTGCTTAGAAATTCTAGGGACAATTAGGAGGCCTGCGTCTTGTGACCGTAGCGTACGTGTAGGTATGTACGGCAGGACCAAATCGGAAAGATAGGTAGGAGCAAGCCCATGTAATGCTTTGTAGGTTAGCAGTAAAACCTTGAAATCAGCCCTTGCCTTAACAGGAAGCCAGTGTAGGGAGGCTAGCACTGGAGTAATATGATAAAAAATGTTGGTTCTACTCAGGATTCTAGCAGCCGTATTTAGCACTAACTGAAGTTTATTTAGTGCTTTATCCGGGTAGCCGGAAAGTAGAGCATTGCAGTAGTCTAACCTAGAAGTAACAAAAGCATGGATTAATTTTTCTGCATCATTTTTGGACAGAAAGTTTCTGATTTTTGCAATGTTACGTAGATGGAAAAATGCTGTCCTTGAAACAGTCTTGATATGTTCGTCAAAAGAGAGATCAGGGTCCAGAGTAACGCCGAGGTCCTTCACAGTTTTATTTGAGACGACTGTACAACCATCAAGATATCCTGTCTAGGACTGGGGTGTCGCTAGCGGCACCCCCCCCCCCCCACTGAAAAGCCAGGGCGCGAAATTCAAAAAAAATATATTTTTTAAAATATTTAACTTTCACACATTAACAAGTCCAATACAGCTAATGAAAGATACAGATCGTGTGAATCCAGCCAACATGTCCGATTTTTAAAATGTTTTACAAGGAAGACACAATATGTAAATCTATTAGGTAAACACCTTAGCAAAAGAGACCATTTTTTCTTTGTCCACCAACACCACTAGCTATCACCAATTCGGCTAAACTAAGATATTGATAGCCACTAACCAAGAAAAAACCTCCTCAGATGACAGTCTGATAACATATTTATGGTATAGGATAGGTTTTGTTAGAAAAATGTGAATATTTCAGGTAGATATCATAGTTTACAATTGCACCCACCGTCACAAATCGACTAGAATAAATAGATAGAGCAACGTGTCTTACCTAATTACTAATCATAAAACATTTCGTAAAAATACACAGCATACACTAATCGAAAGAGACAGATCCTGTGAATACAGACAATATTTCAGATTTTCTAAGTGTCTTACAGCGAAAACACAATAAATCGTTATATTAGCATACCACATATGCAAACGTTACCCCAGCATTGATTCTAGCCAAAGAGCGCGATAACGTCAACATCGCCAAAAGATATTAATTTTTTCACTAACCTTCTCAGAATTCTTCAGATGACACTCCTGTAACATCATATTACAACATACATATACAGTTTGTTCGAAAATGTGGATATTTAGCCACCAAAATCGTGGTTATACAATGAGAAAAGTAGCCGAGCTGGTCAGAAAATGCCGTGCTCCATATTAGACAGTGATCTAGTCGTATACATAAATACTCATAAACGTGACTAAAAAATATAGGGTGGACAGGGATTGATAGACAATTTAATTCTTAATACAATCGCGGAATTACATTTTTTAAATTATCCTTACTTTTCAATACAGTTTGCGCCAAGCGAAGCTACGTCAAAAAAGATGGCGTCCTAAGCCACTAACATTTTTCGACAGAAACACGATTTATCATAATAAAAATGTCCTACCTTGAGCTGTTCTTCCATCAGTATCTTGGGCAAAGGATCCTTTCTTGGGAGAAATCGTCTTTTGGTGGAAAGCTGTCCTCTTGCCATGTGGAAATGCCAACTGCGTTCGGGATGAACTGAAAAGCGTGCCCAACTATTCACATCGTTGCAAAAATAAATGTCCCAAAATCGCACTAAACGGATATAAATTGCTATAAAACGCTTTAAATTAACTACCTTATGATGTTTTTAACTCCCATAACGAGTAGAAACATGACCCGAGTAATATTACCCCCTTCACTAATGCTTGGAAAAGGTGCGGGCCGGTGTCCTCTAGGCGCATGACGCAGCTCCAAAAGAATGACTAGCTTCAGGGTTTTTTCATTTGTAGGGCCTGTGAACGCGCAATCGACCCCATTGGAATCGTCATCACGTAAAGGCATCCAGGGGAAGACGTAAGAAGTGTCCGTATAGTCATAGCAAAATCAGTGCCCTTTTAACTGACTTCAGAACAGTGGCCAACATTTCTGAAATCTGAATCCATGTCAGGGAAATTGCTGTAGAATGGGCTCTGTTCCACTTAGAGACAAAATTTCAACTCCTATAGAAACTATAGACTGTTTTCTATCCAATAATAATAATAATATGCATATTGTACGATCAAGGATTTTGTGGGAAGCCGTTTAAAAAAAGTACCCAATTAGCATAAATAGCCTAAACAGCGCCCTCATCCCCAACAGGCTAACTTGTCAGATTCAACAGAAGATCTATTTGTTTCTTGGGACCTAGAACAAGCATCTCTTTTTTGTCCGAGTTTAAAAGTAGAACATTTGCAGCCATCCACTTCCTTATGACTGAAACACAGGCTTCTAGCGAGGGCAATTTTGGGGCTTCACCATGTTTCATTGAAATGTACAGCTGTGTGTCATCCGCATAGCAGTGAAAGTTAACATTGTGTTTTCGAATGACATCCCCAAGAGGTAAAATATATAGTGAAAACAATAGTGGTCCTAAAACGGAACCTTGAGGAACACTGAAATTTACAGTTGATATGTCAGAGGACAAACCATTCACAGAGACAAACTGATATCTTTCCGACAGATAAAGTGTAGACCAATTTGGGTTTCCAATCTCTCCTAAAAGAATGTGGTGATCGATGGAATCAAAAGCAGCACTAAGGTCTAGGAGCACGAGGACAGATGCAGAGCCTAGGTCTGATGCCATTAAAAGGTAATTTACCACCTTCACAAGTGCAGTCTCAGTGCTATGATGGGGTCTAAATCCAGACTGAAGCATTTCGTATACATTGTTTGTCTTCAGGAAGGCATTGAGTTGCAGTGCAACATTTTTTTCAATTTTTTTGAGAGGAATGGAAGATTCGATATAGGCCGATAGTTTTTTATATTTTCTGGGTCAAGGTTTGGCTTTTTCAAGAGAGGCTTTATTACTGCCACTTTTAGTGAGTTTGGTACACATCCGGTGGATAGAGAGCCGTTTATTATGTTCAACATAGGAGGGCCAAGCACAGGAAGCAGCTCTTTCAGTAGTTTAGTTGGAATAGGGTCCAGTATGCAGCTTGAAGGTTTAGAGGCCAGGATTATTTTCATCATTGTGTCAAGAGATATAGTACTAAAACACTTGAGTTTCTCTCTTGATCCTAGGTCCTGGCAGAGTTGTGCAGACTCAGGACAACTGAGCTTAGGAGGAATACGCAGATTTAAAGAGGAGTCCGTAATTTGCTTTCTAATGATCATGATCTTTTCCTCAAAGAAGTTCATGAATTTATTACTGCTGAAGTGAAAGCCATCCTCTCTTGGGGAATGCTGCATTTTACTTAGCTTTGCGACAGTATCAAAAATAAATTTCGGATTGTTCTTATTTTCCTCAATTAAGTTGGAAAAATAGGATGATCGAGCAGCAGTGAGGGCTCTTCGATACTGCACGGTACTGTCTTTCCAAGCTAGTAGGAAGACTTCCAGTTTGGTGTGGCGCCATTTCCGTTCCAGTTTTCTGGAAGCTTGCTTCAGAGCTCGGGTATTTTCTGTATACCTGGGAGCTAGTTTCTTATGACAAATGTTTTTAGTTTTTAGGGATGCAACTGCATCTAGGGTATTGCGCAAGGTTAAATTGAGTTCCTCAGTTAGGCGGTTATGTCACGCCCTGACTTTAGTTATATTTGTTTTCTTTATTATTTGTTTAGGTCAGGGTGTGACAAGGGTGGTTTGTTTAGTATTTGTATTGTCTATGGGTTTTTGTCTTGTCTAGGTTTTTTTTGTTTATCTATGGGGATTTTGTATTGTCTAGGGGAATGTAGGTTTATGGTGGCCTGAATTGGTTCCCAATCAGAGACATCTGTTTACCGTTGTCTCTGATTGGGGATCCTATTTAGGTTGCCATTTCCCATTTTGGTTTTGTGGGTAGTTGTTTTCTGTCTTTGTGTCTGTACCAGACAGGACTGTTTTGTTTTGTTTCGTTCTCTTTGTTATTTTGTTTAGTGTTCTGTTTTTAATAAATTAACATGAACACTTACCCCGCTGCGCTTTGGTCCAATGATTCCTCATCTTCAGACGAAAATCGTTACAGGTTAACTGATTTTTGTCCTCTGACGTCCTTGGGTAGGCAGAGGGAGTCTGGAAGGGCACCAAGGAATCTTTGGGTTGTCTAAGAATTTATAGCACGACTTTTGATGCTCCTTGGTTGGGGTCTGAGCAGATTATTTGTTGCGATTACAAACGTAATAAAATGGTGGTCCGATAGTCCAGGATAATGAGGAAAAACATTAAGATCCACAACATTTATTCCATGGGACAAAACTAGGTCCAGAGTATGACTGTGACAGTGAGTAGGTCCAGAGACATGTTGGACCAAACCCACTGAGTCGATGATGGCTCCGAAAGCCTTTTGGAGTATGTCTGTGGACTTTTCCATGTGAATATTAAAATCACCAAAATTAGAATATTATCTGCTATGACTACAAGATCCGATAGGAATTCAGGGAACTCAGTGAGGAACGCTGTATATGGCCCAGGAGGCCTGTAAACAGTAGCTATAAAAAGTGATTGAGTAGGCTGCATAGATTTCCTGACTAAAAGATCAAAAAACGAAAACGTCATTTTTTTGTGTGTAAATTGAAATTTGCTATCGTAAATGTTAGCAACACCTCCGCCTTTGCGGGATGCATGGGGGATATGGTCACTAGTGTAACCAGGAGGTGAGGCCTCATTTAACACAGTAAATTCATCAGGCATAAGCCATGTTTCAGTCAGGCCAATCACATCAAGATTATGATCAGTGATTAGTTCATTGACTATAACTGCCTTTGAAGTGAGGGATCTAACATTAAGTTGCCCTATTTTGAGATGTGAGGTATCACGATCTCTTTCAATAATGGCAGGAATGGAGGAGGTCTATATTCTAGTGAGATTGCTAAGGCGAACACCGCCATGTTTAGTTTTGCCCAACCTAGGTCGAGGCACAAACACGGTCTCAATGGGGATAGCTGAGCTGACTACACTGACTGTGCTAGTGGCAGACTCCACTAAGCTGGCAGGCTGGCTAACAGCCTGCTGCCTGGCCTGCACCCTATTTCATTGTGGAGCTAGAGGAGTTAGAGCCCTGTCTATGTTGATAGATAAGATGAGAGCACCCCTCCAGCTAGGATGGAGTCCGTCACTCCCCAGCAGGCCAGGCTTGGGCTTGGTCCTGTTTGTGGGTGAGTCCCAGAAAGAGGGCCAATTATCTACAAATTACATATTTTGGGAGGGGCAGAAAACAGTTTTCAACCAGCGATTGAGTTGTGAGACTCATCACTCCCCCTAACTGGGAGGGGGCTAGAGACAATTACTCGATGCCGACACATCTTTCTAGCTGATTTACAGGCTGAAGCTATGTTGCGCTTGGCGACCTCTGACTGTTTCATCCTAACATCGTTGGTGCCGACGTGGATAACAATATCTCTATACTCTCTACATTCGCCAGTTTTAGCTTTAGCCAGCACCATCTTCAGATTAGCCTTAACGTCGGTAGCCCTGCCCCCTGGTAAACAGTGTATGATCGCTGGATGATTCGTTTTAAGTCTAATACTGCGGGTAATGGAGTCGCCAATGACTAGGGTTTTCAATTTGTCAGAGCTAATGGTGGGAAGCTTTCGGCGTCTCAGACCCCGTAACGGGAGGAGTAGAGACCAGAGAAGGCTCGGCCTCAGACTCCGACTCGCTGCTTAATGGGGAAAACCGGTTGAAAGTTTCTGTCGGCTGAATGAGCGATACCGGTTGAGCATTCCTACAGCATTTCCCTCCAGAAGCCATGAGAAAGTTGTCCGGCTGCGGGGACCGTGCGAGGGGATTTGTAATAACGTTACTATCTGTACTGACTGGTGGCACAGACGCTGTTTCATCCTTTCCTACACTGAAATTACCCTTGCCTAACGATTGCGTCTGAAGCTGGGCTTGCAGCACAGCTATCCTCGCCGTAAGGCGATCGCTCTCCTGTATATTATGAGTACAGCGACTGCAATTAGAAGGCATCATGTTAATGTTACTACTTAGCTTCGGCTGTTGGAAGTCCTGACGAACCATGTCCAGATAAAGCGTCCAGAGTGAAAAAGTTGAGTGAGGGAAAAACTAAAAATATAAATGGTAATTAAAAAGTAAAAACCGTAAATTTGTCAGGTAGCAAAGTAAGGTTGGCAACAAAACGCACAGCAACACGTAAACAAGTCTGCAACACTTTGGACCTTTGCAGTAGTTCCGAGCAAGAACTCTCTCTCCAGCTATGAAGCTCTCCACATGTGTTCTCTGTTGTGTCTGTACAACCTGTTTAGTCTTTGGAGGTCTCAGGAGGTCGAGTCGCGTGCGAAGCTGTCTTTTCATCATGGCTGACGTTGGTGCCACTTTGGTTGTAGCGTGGGGAGTGTTTCTGTAGGTTAACAGGAAGGTGTTTAGGCGCCTATTGAGGGTGCCGTTCCCTTGTGATGATTTTAAAGCTTGCTTCGTCGTTTGGACAAACCTTTCAGCGAGGCCGTTCGTTGCAGGGTGATACGGTGCTGACTTGATGTGCTGATTTCCATTTGCTTCCATGAATGACCGGAACTCTTCAGACACCAGTTGGGGGCCATTATCACTAACGAGTTGCATTGGCAAGCCGAAGCGACTGAAGATTGACCGTAGCTCTTCGATGGTTTTCTCCGCTGAGGTGCTCTTCATCACTGTGACCTCAGGCCATTGGCTATGTGCGTCAACTACGACTAAGAACCATACGATCCTCCAGTGGGCCTGCATAGACTATATGGACTCGCTGCCAAAGCTCCTCTGGGAAGTCCCATGGGTGTAATGGCGCTAGCTGAGGCATGTTCCTCATCTTTTGACATGTAGAACATGACTTGACCTTGTCTTCGATAGCTGCGTCCAGACCTGGCCACCAAAAGTAGCTGCGTGCAATCTCCTTCATTCGCACCATGCCACAGTGCCCTGAATGGAGTTTCTTCAAGCACCTGCCTTCTCATTGGCGGCGGTATGACTCGAAAAACCCCATAAGCAAGCATCCAAACTGAACTGTGAGCTCGTTTCTCCTCACTAGGTATGGTTCACCACACTGAATCAGTGTGGGTGAACTTTTTCACTTGGACAGATGTAACTGGGGCGTTCGTCACTTCCTTGAAGTAGAAGATTTCAGCCTGGGAGTGCTCAGTGTGTGCGACAGGTAAGGGAAGCCTTGAGAGGCCGTTTGCATTGCAGTGCTGCTCAGACCTTCTGTACTTGATATCGTAGTGGTGAGCAGATAACAATAATGGCCATCGCTGCATGCGGCTGGCTGCAAGCGACGGAATGCCGGTGTGGGGACCAAAGATGGAGGTGAGGGGTCTATGGTCCGTCAGCAGTGTGAATCGTTGGCCAAACAGAAACTGATGACATTTCTTAACTCCAAACACAATGGCGAGTGTTGCATGCTCTATCTGTGCATAATTGCTCTCGGCTTTACTTAAGGTCCGTAATGCGAAAGCAATTGGCCTTTCTTCACCTGATGGCATGATGTGTGAGACAACCGCACCAACGCCATAAGGCGATGCATCACATGCCAACTGTAATGGCAAGTTGGGGTTGAAGTGGGTTAGGGCCTCTGACTGAGCTAAGGCTGTTTTCACTTTCTTGAAGGCCTCCTCACATCTGTCTGTCCACTTCCACTGTTTGGTTTTGTTCAAAAGTTAATGCAGTGGCTTTAACATGTTAGCTAGGTTTGGCACACACTTTGCGTAGTATGTCAGTAGTCCTAAGATTGATCTCAGCTGACTCACGTTCTGTGGGGATGGAGCTTCCGCAACGGCCTTCACCTTCGATGGCGCCTTGTGAAGCCCCAAACTGTCAATGACGTGGACCAGGTACTCATCAGAGGCCCATAAAGATGTGCATTTGTCCTTCCGGACCCTCAGACCGTACTCCTCCAATCTCTGTAGTGTAGCGTTCAGGTTCCTCAGGTGCTCCTGCTCGTCTTTGCCGGTAATGAGTATATCATCGAGGTAACATTGGACCCCAGTGAGTCTGATCAGTATCTGGTCCATAGCTCTCTGAAACAAGGCCGGAACTGAGGTGATTCCAAAAGGAAGCCTCCGGTACCTGTACAGTCGTCTGTGAGTCACTATGGTCAACAGTTCTTGTGACTCTTGGTCCACATGCATCTGTAGATAGGCCTGACAAGTCTATCTTAATGAATTTTTGTCCTCCAGCTAAACCAGAAAAGAGGTCGTCAATGAGGGGTAGTGGATATTTTTCAGCAGTCAAGACTGGGTTAATTGTGACTTTGAAATCACCACAGAGTCTGAGTAATCCATATTTTTTATGACTGGAACAACAGGTGTAGCCTCACTGGATCCAATACTCCACTCTCCACTAGTCTGTTTAGCTCAATTTCAACTTTTGGTTTTATGGCGTATGGGACAGGTCTAGCTTTGAAGCATTTTGGCTTGCTGTCTGGTTTCATGGTCAGTTTAACTGTTATGTCCTTTATACTGCCAAGTTCTCCTTTGAACACATCCGCGTGTTTCCTCAATATCCCTTGTAGGTTTGTGTCCTCTTTTGCAACCATGTGAATTTCCTGCCAGTTTAGTTTGATCTTTTCCAGCCATGTGCGTCCTAGCAATGCTGGATGGTTGCCTTTCACAATGTAGAGTGGTAGCTTTACCTTCTGTTTGTTGAGCTCCACTGTAACAATCACGCTTCCTCTCACTGGAACAATCTCACCGGTGTATGTTTTCAGCGTCATCTTTGTGGGCTGTAGTGTGAGGGGATGTAGTTTGTCCTTGTATACAGCCTCAGACAGCAAAGATATGGCTTCTCCAGTGTCCACTTGCATCCGTACTGCATTTCCATCCAGTAGCGGTGTCAACCAGTATCCGTATCCATTGTCTGAAATGGACAAAACATGCAAAGATTCTTCACCTTCAGACAGGGTATCACTTTGTTCATCCTCTGTGTGCTCCATTTTATGCACTTTCTTTGTGTGCTCCCTGAGGTCGCTTTTCCTTTGTTCAGTACTTTTGTTTGATTGTCTCTTTTTGTTTTTACATGCACGTTCGATGTGACCCTTTTTCCCACAACTTCTGCAGTCTAAGTCTTTGCACCAACAATTCCTCTGCTTGGTGACCTGGTTTCCCACAGCTTGTTTTTAAACTCCGTAGACACCTTATGCACTTGGGTCGATGCACTTAGCTGTTGTGCGTCTTGCTCTCTGCAATGTTAAGTTACTCTCAGTCAAAAGGTGTTTCTGAATTGCCTCGCTGCGCATGCCACACACTAACCTATCACGTATAGTGTCACTCATTGATCGCCCAAATTTACAGATAACTGTTTCAATACAGCCACAAACTGTGAGATTGATTCCCCCTCCTCTTGATTTCTCTTATGAAACCTGAATCTCTCTGCGATTATCAGTGGTTTGGGAGAATAATGTCCTTTTAAGGTAGCCACAATTTCATCATATGATTTATCACCAGGTTTTTCAGGAATGTTTTTCCTCTGATAACAGTCAAAAATGTTGGCACAACGACTTCCGCTTTAATTCCATTTGCCAACACAAAGTACTCAAAACGTTCTGTGTAAGAACTCCATTGTTCCACAGATTCATCAAATGTTCCTATTTTTCCAACCAATGCAAACATTTTCGGTTTATTTTTCTTTCTCGCACCTTTCAGATGGTCCCTTACTCCCAGACCCTTTTTTTCTTCTTTTAACTCACGCTGACTTCACTTTCTCTCGCAGCGAAACTCTTCCTATCCCTCTAGGGCAGGGGTCGGGAACCTTTTTGACTAAGAGAGCCATGAAAGCAAAAAATTTGGAAATTTATTTCAGTGAGAGCCATATAATATATTTTAAAAGTGAATTCAACTAAATGTCAGTATAATAAGCCTCTGAATTTATTCTTAAATAATGTTGTTATAATACTCACCATTAATGCGACTTCTGGTGCTGCATGGATTTGCTGATGTCTTTGTAGTCTGGTTGGTACTTGGTGAGGTTAAGCTTCATGCAAGCGTTGAGGCTTTCATCCGTTAAACGTGATCGTAGGTTGGACTTGATGTTTTTAAGATGTGAGAATGACTGCTCACATGCATACGTAGATCCAAACATGGTCAATACAGCAATACTCACACGCTGCAGTGTGTGGTATGTGACAGGAAGCGCGTTCCAAGTTTTGAGAATCAGCTGGTCTTCGGGTTGAAGTTTTTTCATTTCTGTCCACATGTGCTTGCTCGCCAACTCCGCTTTCTGTCGTGTGATTCTTTCCAAATCTTCATTCAGTGACTTGAACTTATTCACCCACATGTCTGAGGCCTTCAGGTCAGCTACTTCTGCTTCAAAATCTCTGACGGAGACACCAGGAATGTAACTCAGGTCGGCTGTGTTCAGTGAACACTCGTTTGGAAGGGTGATGAACTTAAAAAGACGTGTGCTCACGAAATTCTCCAAAGCGTGCTTTGAAGGACTGTAGGAGACTGGATGTGCAGCGAGCTAGCTGGTGGAGATCAAAGTTTTTAATAGGCTCACTTGCTGTGCATGCATCTTTAAATTGGCTCAGTTTTTCAAAATGTAGTAAACGACCTGTTTCAAGATCCATGATGAAAAGTTCTAGCTTGTTTTCAAAAGCAAACACAGCTTGTTGAAGGGATAACACTGTATTTCCAATGCCTTGCATTTTCACGTTGAGCTGGTTCAGATGTTCAGTCATATCTACGAGATAGTAAAACTTGAGGAGCCACTCAGTTTCGGCTAGCTCAGGATGCTCGATGCCTTTCATTTCAAGGAAAGTCCGGATTTCTTTCAGGCAAGCCGCAAAACGGCTAAGCACCTTCCCTCTTGACAACCAACGCACATTGCTGTGCAAAAGCAGACCAGGATAGTTATTTCCAACTTCATCCAGCAGTGTTTTAAACTGGCGATCATTTAAGGCTCGAGCAACAATAAAGTTGATCACACGAATGACCAGCGACATCACTTCCCCAAACTGCCTGTCACACATCTGAGCACAAAGTGCCTCCTGGTGTAGAATGCAATGGAAACTTAGGATGGGTCTATTTTCATGTTCACGGAGAAGCGCCACAAATCCTTTTTTATTCCCCACCATACACGGAGCACCATCAGTACACACTGAGAGAAGTTTATCCATAGGTAGATTTTTTTCTTGAGCAAACTCCATGAAAGACTTAAATAATTCCTCACCTCTTGTGGACCCTTTTAATGGCAGAACTGCAAGACTTTCTTTGCGCAGTGTGTCACCAACAGCATATCTTGCAATCACTCTGAACTGCGACAAATGGCTCACGTCTGTTGACTCATCCAAAGCCAGGGAAAAGAACGGCGCTGCATTTATGTCCTTCACTTGCGTTTCCTCCACTTTGTTTGCCATCACGATGGTACGATCATGAACAGTTCTTGCCGACAGAGGCATATCTTGTATCCGTTTAATTATCTTGTCTTTGTTCGGAAGATCATCAAAAAGTTCATTGGCTACATCCAGCATGAACGTTTTAGCATACTCGCCATCTGTGAATGGTTTTCCGTTCCTCACTATTGCTAAAGATCCAGCAAAGCTAGCGGAATTATAGTCACCTTGCCGGGTCCATACGCGGAGTTGCTGCTGGCTAGCTTGCACCCTGCTCAGTAGCTCTTGGCACGCTTTCTTTCTGCTGTCTCCCGCAGGGTATTTTGATGCAAAGGTAGCATGGCGCGTGTCGAAGTGCCGCTTTACATTCGACCGTTTCATCGATGTAATTTTGTCATTGCAAATTAGACACACCGCAGAACCTGCTCTCTCCACAAAGGCGAATTCTTCGGTCCATTCGTCCTGAAATGTACGATACTCGTCATCTTTTTTTCTTTTCGCCATCTTCTTCGTCGAAGGGTTAGCTTTGAGCTAATGACCGAGCAGACTGATTCAAAAGGAGGCGTCTACCTGTTTTACCTAGCAACGGCCAACGTAGGCCAGTATCATTTAATTAAAATAATGGACAATTGCTCCTGCAGCCCTGAACAGGACATGAGCAGTGAAAAATCGATGGATGGATTAAAACAAGTGAGAATATTTTGTTTTATCTGCGAGCCAGATGCAATCATCAAAAGAGCCACACCTGGCTCGGGAGCCATAGGTTCCCGACCCCTGCTCTAGGGTCTCGTTGCTGTGACATCAAAAGCTAGCTAGCGTCACTCGACTGGCTAGCTCCACGTTTTGTTTGTGTCTTTCTACAGCGGAAAAAACTTACGAATTTAACTCAACTTTCTGTCGAAGATAATGAGCATAAACGTGAGAACGTTTCTTCCTCGTCGCCAGTTTTGTTGTATAGCACACTGTGTTACTTATACAACTAATATAAGGACAGGACATGAGGACATGTTTTAATGCGTTTCACAGGAAGAACATTCCAAGCCTTTCAACATAGGTAAGGGGGGGGTTACAGGTGCCCTAAAAGGACAAAACTAGAATATCAATACACAACAGCACTGTTAAGCAAAGTGTAGCTACAACTGTGTAAACCTCCAATTGTCCTAATATTCCACCCACTAAAACCTCCCCCCATATCTAGGAGGTCTGTTGTCACTAAGACCATCTCCCTGACTAATGACGCACCTGTGCATCCTAACATGCTGACCAGACCGCACGTACGTGTGTGTCTGTGTGCGCCATCGCGCGCACGTTAATTTGTTCACCCACACCAGAAGCGATCAGGACACGCAGGTTGAAATGTCAAAACAAACTCTGAACCAATTACATTCATTTGGGGACAGGTCAAAAAGCATTAAACATTTTTGGCAATTTAGCTAGCTAGCTTGCTGTTGCTAGCTAATTTGTCTTGGTATATAATTTATTTTTTATTTAATTAACCTTTATTGAACTAGACAAGTCAGTTAAGAACAAATTCTTATTTACAATGACGGCCAACCAAAAGGCAAAAGGCCTCCTGCGGGGACGGGGGCTGGGATAAAAAATGACAAATAAATAAAATATAAATATTGGACAAAACACACATCACGACAAGAGAGACAACACAACACTACATAAAGAGAGACCTAAGACAACAACATAGCAAGGCAGCAACATGTGACAACACAGCATGGTAGCAACACAACATGGTAGCAGCTCAAAGCATGGGCACAGACAACAGCACAAAGGGCAAGAAGGTAGAGACAATAATACATCACACAAAGCAGCCACAACTGTCAGTAAGAGTGTCCATGATTGAGTCTTTGAATTAAGAGATTGAGATAAAACTGTCCAGTTTGACATTTGATTGTTATTTTACTTGAAATGCACTAGGGCCTCTACTCTGACAATTAATCCACAGATAAAACGGTAAACCGAATTTGTTTCTCATCATCTCTCCTCCTTCCTTCAGTCTTCTTGTTCTTATTTGGACTTCATATGGCGGTTGGCAATAAACTTTACAGCATTACTACAACCAACCTGAGTGTGGACCTAAGTTCATCTTTCAATCACCCACGTGCGTATATGCTCCTAAAAACCAATGAGGAGAGGCCGGACTTGCAGCGTGTTGAGTGTCACAAATAGAACCAATTTCTATTTTAGCGCCTGGCTACGCAGACGCGCGCGAGCAGTGTGGGTGCAATGTTTGAATAACATGTATGTGTACATTTATTTTGCAACGCGAGCGGTGTGGTCAGCATGTAAGGCAAACCCTTGGCCGCCAATTGGCATAGGCCAGAGGGAAATATGGGAAGTCCCATGAAAAAATAATTAAATGCTGCCACCCTTCACTCACACATTCAAAGCCCCATGGGTCTATTGCATATCTATGAGAGTGCTTTTAAGAGAACTAACTAAATAACATGGAAAACAGTCAGAAAAAAATTAATAATAATAATATTAGAAATAATAACAGCACAATATTATAGATTCACACTCACATTAAGAAAGCAAAGGCTATAAGCATTTCAGCCCAGCCTGCTCAGTTCATTGGATCCAATTGTTCGAAAAATGTGTCTTCCGCATTTAACCCAACCCCTCTGAATCAGAGAGGTGCGGGTGGCTGATTTAATCGACATCCGCGTCATCGGCGTACAGAGGGCAGTGGGTAAACTGTCTTGGGTAGAACCACTGATTTTTACCTTGTCAGCTCGGGGATTCAATCCAGCAACCTTTCGGTTACTAGCCCAATACTCCTAACCGCCAGGCTACCTGCCGCCATCAAATAAGACATTCAGTGCTGACAATGTAGAGCGAATAAACCAGTAAAACCAACCCTCTCTCCACCAACACACATTTTGTTTTTATTCCAGTGTCATTACCTCGGCGGTTTTTACACAGGCCTATATCATTAGAATCACAAATACAAGGGTAGCGTATGTAGCTCATGTAAAAAATATAATATACTTCTCGCTAAGGGAAGTGCTTCCATAGGCCAGTTATTGTTTTGGCTCTGCTATTAATTTTAATCAGTTTATCCCAGTGTTAACCATCCATCCACACACTACTGGAGACAACAACCCTGTTGACAATACCTAATCCATTTGCCGGTGTGTACCGGAACAATAGTATGTCCTTTACATTTTTAATATTCATATTAAATTCATTTTTTAATGTATAACAATAATGACACCAATTATTGTAGGATCGCATAGGCCTAGAGAACCTGGACAGGTTTTTAATTATGTAATCCTTTTTCCTAACCCTACATTAGATCTAGTCATATTTAATTTGTTTTATTTTAAAAATCTGTTTGTTCGGATTCACATCCGCCAAAAGGTATAAAAAGGTATAAAAGGCACTATATAACAGCTTTTAGGTTGTGTTATAAACTGGGTGGTTCGAGCCCTGAATGCTGATTGGCTGACAGTTGTGGTATATCAGACCATATACCATGGATATGACAAAACGTGTTTTTACTGCTCTAATTATACTGAACAAAAATATAAAGGCTACATGCAACAATTTCAAAGGTTTTACTGAGTCACAGTTCATATAAGGAAATCAGACAATTGAAATAAATAAATTTGGCCCTAATCTATGGATTTCCCATGACTGGGTAGGGGTGCATCCATAGTTGGGCCTGGGAGGGCATATGCCCACCCATTTGGCAGCCAGGCCCACCAACTGGGGAGCCAGGCCAAGCAAATCAGAATTTGTTTTTCCCCACAAAAGGGATTTATTACAGACAGAAATACTCCTCAGCACCAACCCCCCTCAGTCGATCCCACAGGTGAAGAAGCCGGATGTGGAGGTCCTGAGCTGACGTGGTTACACGTGGTTTGCGGTTGTGAAGTACTCTAAAACGACGTTGGAGGCAGCTTACGGTAGAGAAATTAACATTTGTATTGTCCCCAGCACAAGGTGCACCTGTGTAATGGGCATGCTATTTAATCAGCTTCTTGACATGCCACACCTGCAGGTGGATGGTTTATCTTGGCAAAGGAGGGATATATAACAGGGATATAAACACATTTGTGCACACAATTTGAGAGAAAAAAGGTTTTTGTGCTGGGACCAATTTCTGCGACCAACACTTTACATGTAGCGTTTATATTTTTGTTCAGTATTTGCAGGCCTATCCTCAAATGTTTTAGTGGATCAACATTTCAATTAATAGACCTCCATCAGGGTTGTTTCCACAGGACCACCATGTGAGGGCAGCATGTCAACACAATACTACAGAGCATTTGGGGTGGCAGGTAGCCTAGTGGTTAGAGTGTTGGGCCAGTAACTGAAAGATTGCTAGATCAAATCCCCGAGCTGACAAGGTAAAAATCTGACATTTTGCCCCTGAACAAGGCAATTAACCCACTGTTCCAAGGCCGTCATTGTAAATAAGAATTTGTTCTTAACTGACTTGCCTAGTTGAATAAATTGAACTCCACATTCAAATCCTGGGCTTGGATTTAAAGTTGCATTGTTGACAAGAGCTGACGTCTGCAGCGTTTACCGTGTGTGATCTCTGTGGATGTCAGGGAAATTGCCATTAAAAGTCGCACTGTGTGCAGTGCACTTCTCCTTTAATCGAATAAAATAAAATCAAATGTTATTTGTCACATGTGCCAAATACAACAGGTGTAGACCTACAGTGAAATGCACACTTACAAGCACTGCAGTTAAGAAAAGTATGTGTTCAGAAAGTATTTACTAAAATAAACTGAAGTTAAAAAAAGAAGAAGAAAAATAACAAATAATTAAGGAGCAACAATAAAATAACAATAGTGAGGCTATATACAGGGGTTCCGGTACAGAGTCAATGTGTGGGGGCACTGGTTAGTCGAGGTAATTGAGGTAATATGTACATGTAGGTAGAGGTAAAGTGACTATGCATGGATAATAAACAGAGAGCAGCAGCAGCGTAAAAATGGGGGGGGGGGGGGGGGTCAGGAGTCTTATGGCTTGGGGGTAAGAAGCCGTTACAAAGTCGTTTGGACCTATACTTGGCGCTCCGGTACCGTTTGCCGTGCGGTAGCAGAGAGAACAGTCTATGACTAGGGTGGATGGAGTCTTTGGCAATTTTTAGGGCCTTCCTCTGACACCGCCTGGTATAGAGGTCCTGGATGGCTGGAAGCTTGGCCCCAGTGATGTATTGTGCCATACACACTACCCTCTGTAGTGCCAGTTGGAGCAGTTGCCATAGCGGTGGTGATGCAACCAGTCAGGATGCTCTCGATGGTGTAGCTGTAGAACTTTTTGAGGATCTGAGGACCCATGCCAAATATTTTCAGTCTCCTGAGGGGGAAAAGGTGTTGTCATTCCCTATTTACAACTGTCTCGGTGTGTTTGGAGCATGATAGTGTGTTGGTGATGTGGACACCAAGGAACTTGAAGCTCTCAACCTGCTCCACTACAGCCCCGTCGATGAGAATGGGGGTGAACTCGGTCCTCCTTTTCCTGTAGTCCACAATCTTCTCCTTTGTCTTGATCACATTGAGGGAGAGGTTGTTACCCTGGCACCACAATGCCAGGTCTCTGACCTCCTCCCTATAGGCTGTCTCGTCGTTGTCGGTGATCAGGCCTACCACTTTTGTGCCGTCAGCAAACTCAATGATGGTGTTGGAGTCGTGCTTGGCCATGCAGTCATGAGTGAAAAGGGAGTACAGGAGGGGTCTGATCACGTAACCCTGAGGGGCCCCCGTGTTGAGGATCAGCTTGGCAGATGTGTTGTTACCTACCCTTACCACCTGGGAGCGGTCCATCAGGAAGTCCAGGATCCAGTTGCAGAGGGAGGTGTTTAGTCCCAGGGTCCTTAGCTTTGTGATGAGCTTTGAGGGCACTATGGTGTTGAACGCTGAGCTGTAGTTAATGAACAGCATTCTCACATACAATGACAAGAAAAAGTATGTGAACCCTTTGGATTTACCTGGATTTCTGCATAAATTAGTCATCAAATTTGATCTGATCTACATGCAAGTCACAACAATAGAGAAAAAGTGTGTTTAAACTAATAACACACACATTGTATTTTTCTTGTCTATATTGAATACATAATTTAAACATTCAGTGTAGGTTGGAAAAAGTATGTGAACCCCTAGGCTAATGACTTCTCCAAAAGCTAATTGGAGTCAGGAGTTAGCTAACCTGGAGTCCAATCAATGAGACGAGATTGGAGATGCTGGTTAAACCTGCCTTGCTCTATAAAAAACATTCACAAAATTTGAGTTTGCTATTCACAAGAAGCATTGTCTGATGTGAACCATGCCTCGAACAAAAGAGATCTCAGAATACCTAAGATTAAGAATAGTTGACTTGCATAAAGCTGGAAATGGTTACAAAAGTATCTCTAAAAGCCTTGATAATCATAAATCCACGGTAAGGCAAATTGTCTATAAATGGAGAAAGTTCAGCACTGTTGCTACTCTCCCTAGCAGTGGCCGTCCTGCAAAGATGACTGCAAGACCACAGCGCAGAATGCTCAATGAAGTTATGAAGAATCCTAGAATGTCAGCTAAAGACTTGCAGAAATCTCTGGAACATGCTAACATCTCTGTTGACGAGTCTACGATACGTAAAACACTAAACAAGAATGGTGTTCATGGGAGGACACCATGGAAGAAGCCACTGCTGTCCAAAAAAAACATTGCTGCACATCTGACGTTTGCAAAAGTGCACCTGGATATTCGACAGCGCTACTGGCAAAATATTCTGTGGTCAGATAAAACTACAGTTGAGTTGTTTGGAAGCCACCACTATGTGTGGAGAAAAAAAGGCACCTCCCAACATCAAAACCGCAGCCCCATGGTTTGGGGGGCTTGGACAGCTTGCTATTATCAACGGAAAAATGAATTCCCAAGTTTATCAAGACATTTTGCAGGAGAATGTTAGGCTATCTGTCCGCCAACAGAAGTTGGGTGATGCAACAGGACAACGACCCAAAACAAATAAGTAAATCAACAACAGAATGAAAATATGCCTTCTGGATAGGCACAGTCAGTCCTGACCTCAACCTTCTGGAGTGGCCCAGTCAGTCCTGACCTCAACCTTCTGGAGTGGCCCAGTCAGTCCTGACCTCAACCTTCTGGAGTGGCCCAGTCAGTCCTGACCTCAACCCAATTGAGATGCTGGGGCATGACCTCAAGAGAGCAGTTCACACCAGACATCCCAAGAATATTGCTGAACTGAAACAGTTTTGTAAGAGGAATGGTCCAAAATTCCTCCTGACCTTTTGCAGGTCTGATCCGCAACTACAGAAAACGTTTGGTTGAGGTTTTTGCTGCCAAAGTTGGGTCAACCAGTTATTAAATCCAAGGGTTCACGTACTTTTACCACCCCGCACTGTGAATGTTTACACGGTGTTCAATAAAGACATGAAAACGTGTAGTTGTTTGTGTGTTATTAGTTTGTCTAATTGTGTATTATTATGTTTGTCTACTGTTGTGACCTAGATGAAGATCAGATCACATTTTATGACCAATTTATGCAGATATCCAGGTATTTCCAAAGGGTTCACATACCTTTTCTTGCCACTGTAGGTGTTCCTTTTGTCCAAGTGGGAAAGCGCAGTGTGGAGTATAATAGCAATTGCATCATCTGTGGATCTGTTGGGGCGGTATGCAAATTGGAGTGGGTCTAGGGTTTCTGGGATAATGGTGTTGATGTGAGCCATGACCAGCCTTTCAAAGTTCTTCATGGCTACAGACGTGAGTGCTACGGGTCGGTAGTCATTTAGGCAGGTTTCCTTGGTGTTCTTAGGCACAGCCATGGCACTAAAAGTAAATAGACACAAATTGAGAGTTTTTTTAAAATCATCTTTATTTCAAATTTGTTCTCATACAGACCTTAAGGCATCTGTACAAAGCACAGTTCCCATAGGTGTGTAAAAACCTCTTCCCTTAGATGTCAGACAGGTAGGTTGAATTATAAGCAGATATATTTTTGTGCATTTTTTCATCCTTAAACGTATTCTCTTATACAATAATCTTAAATTACAGCTATTCGTTATTTCTTAGTTTGATTTCTTACAGCGTTCAGACACAGTGAGCTAAAGACAGAAACAGTGTTTATAGCCATCAAGTATGTACATACAGAAACAACACGTCACACACAGCAGACTGCACAGCACTACGGGACACCACATCAAATCAATGCTCCAAATACAGCTATATACAGGTCCATACTATGGCACGATGTCGCTACATCACCACTGACTATAATGGAGGTGAGAGGTGTGTGTGTGTTTGTGTGTGTGTGTTTGAGGGGGGGATTCAAATGGTTCGTTTATTGTATTTCCCTTTTCATGGTGTGATGAAGGTCCAAGAGGGGGGCAGGCAGGTGGAGGAGTCAGTGACATATGATAGGGGATGGGGATTTAAAAAGGAATATAAGGAGCACACCACCATGCTACCGTAGCTTCCCCTGATCCACCCCTGCAGTAGCCAAGGGGGCAGGGCCTGGTCCTGGCCGGATGGAGGGGGGAAGTGGATTGAGGAGGACGGTTCAGTGGAGGTGGGTGAGGGCATTGATTACACGCAAAGGCGGCATTGTGCAGCTCTAGTGGTTTTCCTGAACCACTACTCGACCACTTTGACCCTGAATGTGACGCGCCCCAGGAACTTGTCGCGGTCGTCACTATTCCGCAGGTCGGAGCCCTCGATTTTACACTCCATGGTCAGCTCGTTGTTGTAGTCTTCCTTGGTCAGCAGAAGCTTGACCGCGACCAGGGGCTGAACGTAGGTTGACTGGCAAACACACAGGGAGAGATGGAGGGAGACCGCTGTTAATTCATATATGCACAGACGTGCGCACATCCATACACATAACAGTGGTTGTCATGACAATACTCTGACAATCAATTTGCACTCAGTGCCTCAGGTGAATATAGTCCACCCACATACTGTACATTTCCCAGGATTCTCATCTCCCCAGACTGCCTTGACAACAGTAACATTTACTACTTGTAATTACAATTAAATTATTCTGCATTCAATCTCATTAACAGTTTCCTTCACAATATAAATATGTAGCGTCATGTACTTACATGCAAATTCTTCCCGTAATAAGGGAAGTACATCTTATCGAACCGCCCCTCGGATGGGAAGTACTGCATCTGCAGGGGGCTTTCTCTCTGTGGGTGGAAGTGGATAAGGAGGAAGAGGTGGAAGGAGGGGGTGAGGAAGAGGAAGAGGTGTGAGATCACAGAACTACACATATGAATGCACTGGGAACGTACGACGCTGCCTCCACCGACTCTCAGAACAACAATCTGACTAACTCTGTACACAATCACATAAAAACAATCCTGGAGTCTACAAACACACGCATACTGTAGCTTTACACACGACAGGTGTAAACCACCACACTCTCACAGTACACAATGTAGTTACCACGCATGCACACACAATATAGTTACCACCCACTCACACATACCAGTACGCGAACGCGCACACACACACACACAATCTGCCACCAGATGGTTCTCTATGGTTATCAGAATGGTTTACGGTGGAGAGGAGAAATTCAAATGAATTCAGAGAGAAAGAGAGGAGGACAGATGGAGGGGAGTTAAAAGAGCCAGTCTCTATTTTTGCTGAAGGGCAGAATACAGCATCAGTGTTTCTCTGTAGACCTTCAAACATTTGCCATCGGGTCACAAAGGTCAGAGTTCAGAGCCAGAAGAAAACCATGGAAACACCGTTAGTGGGAGCCATGGGCAGCGGAGCAGAGTTCTAAAATCAACGGAAGGAACCTTTTCAGGTTCCAATGCATTACCATACAGATACATACGCCAACTGCAGTTATATACAGTCAGTGACACTGATTACCAAAAAGATCAACACTTTAATATTGACTCTGTCTATATTGTCTTTGGGGTGATTAGTTATAGGGGTTAGATTAGAAAGCCATGAATGCTGTTTAAAGCAGCAGAGGACAAAGCGCCACATCACAGAGGTGGACAGAAGCAGCGCAGAAAGTTAATGGAGAAAGGCTAGGGCTAGGACCATGGGGAAACATAGGGGGGCTAGGACCCGATTTCTTACCCACCAGTGTACTGCTGGCCCTACAGGCAGCGTGGAGAGAAATCAGATATAGACACTTGTGTGAAAACACAGACAGAAACAGACGTGTGCATTCCTACATAAAGCACACACACAAATATAAAACAAAAGACACGTTAGGGAGTACAAAACCTGTCTCAAAGTCCTAGCACACAAAAACACAACCTGGAGCACACACACACACACAATTCATTGTTACACCCAAAATAAAAACTGTTTGTTTGCTTTACCTTAGCTGTGCAGTTAATGTAGGGGTCCCCGCGCGGTTTCAGTCCAATGATCTACAGGAGTGAGAAGAGTATCATAAAGACTATTATAGCAACCTTTAGTGAGTTCAACATTTCGTTCTGGTGTTTCTTACACATTCCTCAAGCTTATTTACATGTAAACATGATCAAGACACACCAGATTTCAGAATGGTCTCAAAAATGGAAGCACTGATTTGAGTTAAAAGATGTTGAGAAGTAGCTCAGTTAGTGACGCAAGGAAATTATTTGGTTTGAGCTGGCCATATAAGGACCAGTCAGTAGATCGGGCACATGTGTGCTGCCTGCTTACTGAAAGGCCAAGGACTTGTACTTTCATAAACATAGCTGCCTCAGAGATGCCTAAGAATCTTCTTAATTGCCCCTGATAGGATTCATTAAGTTAGATTGAATACCAATCAGGCAACACACGCCAATCAATGCACTCTGACCTCTATCCCTGCAAACAGAGGCACAGAGGATATTCCAAATAGTGATTAAGAAACAAGTGCAGTATCAAGGACAGAATAAGCATTTTTCAATATGAATTTGAAGAAACTCTACTTCTGCACGAAGAAAGAGAGAGAGGGAAACACTGAAAAGCTGTAGTTCAAAGGCAATGGATCTAAGATACGGAGGTACTCGTGTAGGGGAGGTAGTTCAGTGAACCACGCTTGTGTGAGGAGTGACCTTGCCTGAGACCTGATGACTTGTGATAGCTCCCAGAGCTAATGGCTTAGGCTTTAAGCTCCAGTCTTTAGGCTTTAGTTCAGTGGGCTAACGCTGTCTATTTCATTTTGAGAAGAGTCCGACCAACGATCCCCAAATCGGGGCACTCACCCTGTTCATCTTGACAAGGACGCAGGGTTTCCCCTCGGCGTAGCCAAAGGTGGTGTCAGACAGGCCGGAGCACTGCCGGAGCAGACTGCGCTTGAACTGGCACACCTTCTTCTCCTCCTGATCATCCTGCTCATAGTACTCTCCCACCATACACAGCTCGTTCTTCTCCTGCACAGTGTCGTTGTATTCTGAGGGGTCCCAACATAGGGCACAGACTCAAGTTCCACTGTATTTGACAGCCTGCTATTTACCTGGTACAGACAGTGTTCACCTAAATATTACATGTCAAAATTATAGCTAATAATTATGTCACAGTAATGTATTCGTTACTTGTTTGTTTCTTTGGGATACATATTACATAATCAGTTAGACAGTTTTGTGTTGCATGTAAAAAGTAGTTAGTATGCTTTCACATATTCCAGTGCCACGGCCAAGGATTACAGTGCCCTATCAAGTCAGGTAGAATACTCTCCTTAGTAATGTACTGTATACAAAAGTGTCATCAACTGCAACTACTGAAACTCATTTCCTTAACCGATAAAACTGTATTTGTGCATAGATGTCAGATGTACACATTCTTCAGAAAACTAAAAATGGGACTGAAAGAGGGGATCTATCACTCACGCTGAAGGAAGTTCTCCAGATGCTGGACATACTGGTCGTACTGCTTAGGGTCGGTGCGGTTGAAGACGATGTCCAAGGACCGGGGCCTGATCACCAAACCTGAGGACAGGTTAGGGGGAAACATGTCACGTCAACTGTCTGCGCCTACTAATGTTATGGAGATGGTCCAGGCAACCTCGCTCACGTGACGGGAATCCTTGCCTGAGACTAGAGCTGTTACAGTGACCGTATTACCGCCACACCGGTGGTCACGAGTCAATGACAGCAGTCAAATTCCACGTGACCGCTTAGTCACGGTAATTAGGCTTCTTCAAGCTCTGATTCTGCTGATGGTCATTAGTTAGCCTACCAAACTTGCTAACTGCCTGATACTCAGCACTCTGACATAAATGCAAATCTAATCAAAAATCTAATCAAATACTTCATGAGAGCTCATGAGCTCATGTCCACAACATTTCTATAGGCTATGCCATTGCGTGAGAAAACAGAGTGATGGCCTCTATTAAAAAGAGGAGGATCCCATCGAATTTCTACTATATTTATTTCTCAACTTTCCTAATATTAAGCACAATGCTTCTCTTTACAACAGGAGTATAGCCTACCTGGCTGGCATGAAAATAAACCACGGGAAAAACATTTAAGTGCATAGATTATTTATTTTCTCCCCTTGCCCCAGTTTTGAGACAGGTGCATGATAATGGTCCTACACCTGCATTGCTTGCTGTTTGGGGTTTTAGGCTGGGTTTCTGTACAGCACTTTGAGATATCAGCTGATGTAAGAAGGGCTATATAAATACATTTGATTTGACTTGATGACTTTCTAAATCAAACCTACTTTAACCCATATATTATTTAGTACATCTAAAGTCAAGATTAAATCAAGAATAGTCTGATGGGTGACAATATTACCCTATCACTTGTGAATGATATATTATCACTTGTGAATGATGCCCAGCTTTTGGCAGTAAGGCAAGAAACAGAGTATGCCTTTTTTTGCAACTTTTTCAAACCTCATTTAGCCTAGCCCATATGTTTTGATAAGGTTTGTATCACAACTAAGTGGCCAAATATCCTCTGAAAATTAAGCACATTATGCCACTTTACAATGGGTGTAAAGCCTAACTGGCATACATTTTATAATAAAACCATTACATGCATAATCGCATTTGCGGTCACTTTTGAGAATGGTGTTTTCACGCTAATTGATTGCATTTTGGAACATTTGCACATATAGCCTACTACCATGTGCACATTGCTGCACTTGTAATGTGAAGAAATAGCCTAATAGTTTATCAACATTATAAGTTAAACGTTCTGATCTGTTGCGTTAGCCTCATTGCTTCAAAACGTTTGTTTGATGCTAGTGGTTGTATTAGATCCCAAATTATCACATCCCACAACTGTCACAGACTATGTTTGGAATATTTATTTCTCGCACAGACTTGAATAGTTCAACTTTTGTACTATGGGGGATAGTACATTGACATAAGCTAGTGTTTTTGGTGTCGTTAGGCCTACTCATCATGTTGGCTGACGAAAAGTATATGTGGACTGTTCTTCCAATATCTTCAATATGCGCCGTGGAATTGGATAAGGACGCGCGCAGTTGCCTCCCCGGTGTCTGTCTTCCCTTGTAGCCTGTGATCACGTGACGGGCATTGGCTAATAAGAATTTAGCTATCTGAGAGAGCCATGTGAGTGAGTGCTTCGGAGCACACAGCTGGGAGAAGGAAATTATAATTATTATATTCAGCTCAAGGGCACAATGGCCACTGGCTGCTAAAGGCATGGACTTTTTAGGGGGCATTAAGGCGACACAAAAGGGATGCTGCCGGGAAATTCAAGGCATTATCAAGTGCTTGCCAAATTGTGAATGAGAGACTGATGAAGTGTGTGGAGCCTGCGCAAAAAAACAAAGCAGAGCTCATGCCTTTCATGCAACTTTTTTCAAATCATCATTAGAGTCACATCATGCAGCCTTAAAATGTCTTCAAAATCTAAACATATAGCCCAACAATTGTATCACAACTAAAGTTACAAAAATAAGGAGGACCTGTTTCTTTGTTAACTGCTCAACACAGAATAGCTGCATGTGCGCACTCCCTCAAATAGTTTGGAGAAAATATCCTTTATATTTTATTCATGTTCAATTCTATTTTTCATACTATAAAATAATGCCACGGAATTCTAAGCAAATCTTGTATGCTAAATGAACTAGTGTAGCCCACAGCCATATTGCATAGCCAGATCAGGGCCTAACATAAGGACAACTCAGAGTATGGTATTCTGTTCTTCTAAATTAGACTACATTTTCTTCATGTCATGTTTCTTTAGACCTGTCTAAAATAAATCATGGATTTATTGTGATGGTGTAGGCTTTATTACATGGATTTATTAGACTTTTTAAAATGTAGATGTTCCAAAAATGTGTGGAAGCTAAATGTGCTAAATGTGTTTATGTTAATTAACGGTCAATTACCGTGAGACTGGCAGTTATTTGCTTGACAATCACCGGCTGACAACATTTAATGAACAGCCACAGCCCTAGCTGTGACCTGAAGATTTGTGTTAGCTCCCTGAGCTAAGGCCTGGGCTTTAGCTCATCAGACTAACTAATTTCTGGTGGCATGCAAATGACCCCAGTTTAAATCCAGGCAGTCACACTAATAATACTAGTATTGTTATCAAAAACTTATACTACAATAAGCCACATGTATTGCTTATGCTGCCTGACAGCCAGATATTGTAATACTGTATCTATTGTTCAAATGGGTTGCGGAGAGAGTTGATAAAAATAAATAAAATACTTTAATAGCTAACACAAGTTTTCACAACAGCCAATGTTATTAACACTCGCCAGATGAAACCCTGCTGGCAAAGAGGGTCGGCTGTGGCCGACCGTTAAAACAGAGGATGCGTCCCAAATGGCACCCTATTCACTATATAGTGCACTGCTTATGACCAGAGCCCTATAAGCCTTCGTCAAAAGTACTGCACTATGTAGGATATAGGGTGCCATTTGGGACTTTGGCAAGCCAACTGCAAACGGCAAGGCTGAGGAAGCCTTATTATCAGGAAGCTATGGTGGAATTTCACTCGTAGCTGATTCAGATGAGTGCGTCTTAGTTGTGACCTCAAGGCGTCAACACCCAGGACCCCATTAGAAAGTGTGTGGTGTGATAGACGACACAATGGAAGGACTCCAAAAGAGGGGACAATGGGAGAGGACACAGAGTGAGAGAAGATGACAGGGGACTGTGGGTGGAATAAATTGTCACGAGAGGAGTGTGTACGTGTGTGTGTGTAAGAGAGAGAGAAGCTTGCTATACTATACCTGCATTCCACACATTTTTTGCCAAACCCCAAAAAGCAGCTAGTCAGAAGGTTTGCATTTTAGCGGCAACTCTACACCGCCTTAGAAACTTGTTACACAGCACATTTTAAAAGAGCAGAAAGAGTCAAAAAGATATTCGAGAAGGCTGACTGTGGATGGCGGAAAGCATAAATGCGCAGTATGGCTCAATTGGTAGAGCATGGTGCTTGCAACGCCAATATCGTGGGTTCGATTCCTGCTGGGGCCACCCTTACAAAAATGCATGACTGTAAGTCTCTTTGGAGGAAGTGTCTGCTAAATGGCATATATTATTATATACAGTATTAGGACATAGGCCTAGAGGAAGGGAGTTAGTTTTTATGATGGCCTCTCTGTCAGGGCGATGGAGATGGAGAGAGGCTGTGGGGACAGAACAGATGGGTGCTGTACTGGTGGACCAGCGGGAGGATGCATGCAGAGCCTGGGAGACAGACTCTCTCACTCCTACAGACACATACACACAGACACACACCTCCGCTCCATAATTCACAGGATTACATTTCTAACTCTTCTATTTTTTTTGTTACACTGACACAGTATTAATTAACGGGTTTTTGAGACTCGGCCGGTGGTTTTTCATGTCTAAAATGACAATATCGGTCAGTCAGTGTTTGACTGATCTGTTTATTCCCTGAGTGCTTGCGTGTTTTGGCAGTGGCAGCCAGCTCCTCTGTCGCGCCAGTAAGGCCTTCAGTGGGACATGGCAGCAGAGTCTGAGACATTGTGCAAGCCAGGCCAGGCGCTAGCAGAGACAGCTCTGACGTTAGTGAGTGAGCTCACCAGCCAACTGGCAGGCTCCCATTCTGCAGGAGCCTCGTCTATGCTTCAACAGCGGTCCAGACGCCGCAAGAAAAGAAACAACGCTGTCCGTGAGAGATAATGACATATTTGAGAGAGAGTGGACATATTTGTATTGTATATATGTGTGTGTGCGTGTGTGTGTGTGTGTGTGTGTGTGTTTGTGAGTTTGTGAGTTTGAGAGGGAGAGAAAGAGAGTGAAAGAGCGAGAAAGAAAGAATAAGTGAATGGGTGAATTTCAATTTGAGCACTGTTCTGTTTAGGTTGAGTGTCTGTTTCGCTGCAGTGTAATAATCACCTGGACTGGCCACTCGGTCGCGGTATGTAGGAATGTTGTCGTCTAGTGTCTGCAGCATGACCCACATGGTGAGCGTGAACATCCCCGCCAGGAAGCCATAGAAGACCAGGTAGAAAAGCAATATCAGGGCTGAGGAGAGAGAGGGAGAGAGTAATTATTCTCTGTTAATCACACAATCTTGGCTCAACAGATCAAAAGCATTCCTCCCATCAGTGTAAGTCACATGACTTGATTCTTTGTCCCCATAATTAGGCATCCACCATACTTCCTGGAGAGTGCTGGAGAGGACAATGTGAAAGAAAATATCAGGGCCAGCACAGGACGGAGAGCGGGCGAGATAGAGAGAGCTTGACAACTGTGACTGACCCCAAATTAAGAAATCCTTGACTATGTACAGTGAGCATAGCCTTGATATTGAGAGAGGCCGCCATAGCCCACTGCCCATAAAATGAGGTGGAAACTGAGCTACACTTCCTAATCTCCTGCCAAATATATGACCACATTACAGACACATATTTCCCACAGATCACACAGACCCACAAATAATTTGAAAACAAATCAAACATTCATAAACTCCCATATCTAATAGGTGAAATGTGTGGCCCATTGCCATGAGAAAGGAGAAACCAGTGGAGCACAAACACCATTGTAAATAAAAACGTATATTTATCTGTTTATGTATTTTCCCTTTCATATTTCAACTATTTGCACATTGTTACAACACTGTACATAGCCAATAATATAACATTTGTAATGTATACATTATTTAAAAACTTAACACAGAGTGTAATGTTTACTGATTTCTTATTTCCCTTGTTATTGTATATTCCATTTGCTTTGGCAATGTAAACAGATGTAAAGCCCTTTGCATTTAATTGAAGAGAGAGAGGGGGAGAGACATCAGCTCAGGACATTTGTGGCGTCGTGACAGTGACAGAAAAGACGGTTGTCTTTAACGAATAAACTCCAGCACACAGGAATGCTCCACAATTCAAACCAGTCAACATAGTTGTTTAAAGATCCATTACATTTATTCTCGAGCAGACATACAAGAACACGTGTCGTTTTTTTCTGATTTTGCCAATGACAGTCAGAGGAGCCCGTGCAGATCTGGGAGCAGATTGGGCTATATTGATATATTGATGACAGGACGATTATATTACATTTTCGTCTGCTCTTATCCAGAGTTAGTGCATTCGTCTTAGGTGGGACAACCACATATCACAGGCATAGTAAGTACACTTTTCCTCAATAAAGTAGCTAAAAAAAACACTAGCCTCAACGTCGACAGTTGAGAGGCGACTCCGGGATGCTGGCCTTCTAGGCAGAGTTGCAAAGAAAAAGCCATATCTCAGACTGGCCAATAAAAATAAAATATTAAAGATGGGCAAAAGAACACAGACACTGGACAGAGGAACTCTGCCTAGAAAGCCAGCATCCCGGACTCGCCTCTTCACTGTTGACGTTGAGATTGGTGTTTTGCGGGTACTATTTAATGAAGCTGCCAGTTGAGGACTTGTGAGGCTTCTGTTTCTCAAACTAGACACTAATGTACTTGTCCTCTTACTCGGTTGTGCACCGGGGCCTCCCACTCCTCTTTCTATTCTGGTTAGAGACCGTTTGCGCTGTTCTGTGAAGGGAGTAGTACACAGCATTGTACCAGATCTTCAGTTTCTTGGCAATTTCTCACATAGAATAGCCTTCATTTCTCAGAACAAGAACAGACTGACGAGTTTTAGAAGAAAGGTCTTTGTTTCTGGCCATTTTGAGCCTGTAATCGAACCCACAAATGTTCATGCTCCAGATACTCAAATACCTAGGTGTCTGGTTAGACTGTAAACTCTCCTTCCAGACTCACATCAAACATCTCCAATCCAAAGTTTAATCTAGAATTGGCTTCCTATTTCGCAACAAAGCATCCTTCTCTCATGCTGCCAAACATACCCTTGTAAAACTGACCATCCTACCGATCCTCGACTTCGGCGATGTCATTTACAAAATAGCCTCCAATACCCTACTCAATAAATTGGATGCAGTCTATCACAGTGGCATCCGTTTTGTCACCAAAGCCCCATATACTACCCACCACTGCGACCTGTACGCTCTCGTTGGCTGGCCCTGGCTTCATACTCGTCGCCAACCCACTGGCTCCAGGTCATCTACAAGACCCTGCTAGGTAAAGTCCCCCCTTATCTCAGCTCGCTGGTCACCATAGCAGCACCCACCTGTAGCACGCGCTCCAGCAGGTATATCTCTCTGGTCACCCCCAAAACCAATTCTTCCTTTGGCCGCCTTTTTTTTTTGCCTTTACCTCCCTTATCTCACCTCATTTGCTCACATTGTATATAGACTTATTTTTCTACTGTATTATTGACTATATGTTTGTTTTACTCCATGTGTAACTCTGTGTTGTTGTATGTGTCGAACTGCTTTGCTTTATCTTGGCCAGGTCGCAATTGTAAATGAGAACTTGTTCTCAACTTGCCTACCTGGTTAAATAAAGGTGGAAAAAAAAAATACTCAACTAGTCTAAAAAAGCCCAGTTGTATTACTTCTTTAATAGGACAACAGTTTTCAGCTGTGCTAACATAATTGCAAAAGGGTTTTCTAATGATCAATTAGCCTTTTCAAATGATAAACTTGGATTAGCTAACACAACGTGTCGTTGGAACTCAGGAGTGATGGTTGCTGATAATGGTCCTCTGTACGTCTATGTAGATATTCCTTTTTTTTTTTTTTTTCTTTTTTCTTAAATCAACCGTTTCCAGCTACAATAGTCGTTCTCAACTAGCCTACCTGGTTAAATAAAGGTGAAATAAAATAAATAAACATTTACAACATTAACAAGGTCTACACTGTATTTCTGATCAATTTGATGTTATTTTAATGGACATTTTTTTAGCTTTTCTTTCAAAAACAAGGACATTTCTAAGTGACCCCAAACTTTTGAACGGTAGTGTATGTTTCAGGTGCTTTCAGAAGATGGGCAGGGACTCTGCTGGCCTAGCTTCAGGGGGATATCCCTGGTGTCTAATGGACGAAGAATAGAGAGCTTAGAGATACAGTAGTATATATAAACACTGCAATCGGAAAGTATTCAGACCCCTTGACTTTTTCCACATTGTGTTATTATTCTAAAATGGATTAAAGAAAATGTTTTCCTCATCAATCTACACAATACCCCATAATGACAAAGCGAAAACAGTTTTTTGTGTGCAAATGTATTAAAAATAAAAAATAAAAATACCTTATTTGCATAAGTATTCACACCCTTTGCTATGAGACTCGAAATTGAGCTCAGGTGCATCCTGTTTCCATTGATCAGTCCACCTGTGGTAAATTCAATTGATTGGACATGATTTGAAAAGGTACACACTTGTCTACACGTGAACGACCGGCTCGATTCGGTCTGATGTAGCAAAATTTGAAATTGTGTTTTTTACATTGGATAAAAGTAGAGACTCAGAGGTAGAAAATTGTATATCATACACTACACTTTAGGAACAATGGAAAAGGTAAATCTGCTTTGAAAGTTAATAAACTTCACTTTTGAGAAAATTTGCTAAAATATAGTTTTTGCTTTATCATTATGGGGTATTGTGTGTAGATTGATGAGGGGGGGAAACTATTTAATCCATTTTAGAATAAGGCTGTAACATAAAAAAAAGTGGAAAAAGTCAAGGGGTCTGAATATTTTCCAAATGCACGGTATACCATATATCTATGGTAGAGTCACTATTACACCACCATGCATGGTATCTCTACAGAAACACTGAAGCTCAGGGAAGAGCCCATTGTCAGCTATTACACAACAATAGTTACAAACAGAGAAAGAGAGGGGAATACAAAGAAAAAGGATATACAAAATGAAAGAGAAACAGGTGAAAATAGGGGGGGGTGGGAAAGGCACAAAATGGTCGAATGAGCTACAGAGAGATCTTCATACGGATGTGAGGATACAGTTCTACACAGGACAGAGAGAGACGTAGCCCAGATAGACTACAAACAAATGTAAATACATACAAAGAGATATCGTATTAAGAGAAGACAGGATGATGATGGGAAAACAAGATATGGATGGATCGAGATGGTGTGCGAGAGAAAAAGCTAGAGATAGAGAGAGCTTCAGCTTAATTATAGATGCATTGCTTCTTTCCTGAAGTCTCTGAGGTAAGCTGTGCGTTTATAAATAGGATGTGGGGGAGGACAGATAAGTGACGGCACAGCACTGGCCTGAGGAAGAGAGGAGCTGGGTAGGAGCGTCAGATGGATCAGAGCCACACACACACACACACACACACACACACACACACACACACACACACACACACACACACACACACACACACACACACACACACACACACACACACACACACACACACACACACACACACACACACACACACACACACACGAATATGGAGATACTCACACACATATGGATACACTCATGCATACACACACACATATGGATATGTACAGACACACACACACACACACAAATTTGGACGCACACACACATGCATGCATTATCACATCCATCATATACCACAGCGTTAGTGCAAGACTGACAAATACATGCATGCATGAACGCACGCACGCACGCACACACACACACACACACAGCTTTAGATGGCTGGGTCATGTAAAATTAATGTAGAATCCAATCAGATAGAACTCTCTTTTTTTAATGTCTTAACAAAATGCCAGAAATCCATTGGACCACTTTTGATGCTTAAACTGGAATTGGGATTGACAATCCAACACATCCTCATGGAGCACTGTCGTTATGTAGCCAGTGCACTACATACAGTTGAAGTCGGAAGTTTACATACACCTTAGCCAAATACATTTAAACTCAGTTTCTCAATTCCTGACATTTAATCCTAGTAACAATTCCCTGTCTTAGGTCAGTTAGGATCACCACTTTATTTTAAGAATGTGAAATGTCAGAATAATAGTTGAGAGAATTATTTATTTCAGCTTTTATTTCATTCATCACATTCCCAGTGGGTCAGAAGTTTACATACACTAAATTAGTATTTGTTAGCATTGCCTTTAAATTGTTTAACTTGGGTCAAATCTTGTTTCTGGTAGCCTTCCACAAGCTACCAGAAACAAAAAAGAAAAAAAATAAGTTCGGTGAATTTTGGCCCATTCCTCCTGACAGAGCTGGTGTAACTGAGTCAGGTTTGTAGGCATCCTTGCTCGCACACGCTTTTTCAGTTCTGCCCACAAATTTTATATAGGATTGAGGTCAGGGCTTTGTGATGGCCACTCCAATACCTTGACTTCTTGTTCTTATGCCATTTTGCCACAACTTTGGAAGTATGCTTGGGGCCATTGTCCATTTGGAAGACCCATTTGCGACCAAGCTTTAACTTCCTGACTGATGTCTTGAGATGTTGCTTCAATATATCCACATAATTTCCCTACCTCATTATGCCATCTATTTTGTGAAGTGCACAAGTCCCTCCTGCAGTAAAGCACCCCCACAACATGATGCTGCCACCACCGTGCTTCACGGTTGGGGTGGTGTTCTTTGGCTTGCAAGCCTCCTCCTTTTTCCTCCAAACATAACGATGGTCATTATGGCCAAACAGTTCAGACCAGAGGACATTTCTCCACATTTTGTTACGGTACAGCCTTATTCTAAAATTGATTAAATTGTTTTCCCCTTCATCAATCTACACACAATACCCCACAATGACCAAGCAAAACTTTTTTTTTTGCAAAGGTATAAAAAAATAAAAAAGGAAATGCTACATTTACATAAGTATTCAGACCCTTTACTCAGTACTTTGTTGAAGCACGTTTGGCAGCGATTACAGCCTCGAGTCTTCTTGGATATGACGCTACAAGCTTGGCACACCTGTATTTGGGGAGTTTCTCCTATTCTTCTCTGCAGATCCTCTCAAGCTCTGTCAGGTTGGATGGGAAGTGTTGCTGCACAGCTATTTTCAGGTCTCTCTAGAGATGCTTGATCGTTCAGGGGTTCTGGCTATGCCACTCAAGGACATTCAGAGAGTTGTCTCCCGAAGCCACTCCTGCGTTGTCTTGGCTGCGTCCTTAGGGTCATTGTCCTGTTGGAAGGTGAACTTTGGCCCAGTCTGATGTCCTGAGCACTCTGAAGCAGGTTTTCACCAAGGATCTCTGTGTACTTTGCTCTGTTAATCTTTCCCTCGATCCTGACTAGTCTCTCAGTCCCTGCTGCTGAAAAACATCCCCACAGCATGATGCAGCCACCACCATGCTTCACCGTAGGAATGGTGCCAGGTTTCCTCCAAACGTGAAGCTTGGCATTCAGGCCAACGAGTTCAATCTTGGTTTCATCAGATCAGAAAATCTTGTTTCTCATGGTTTGAGAGTCTTTTGGTGCCTTTTGGCAAACTCCAAGCAGGCTGTCATGTGCCTTTTACTGAGGAGTGGCTTCCTTCTGGCCACTCTACCATGGTTCAATGATGTAGAGATGGTTGTCCTTCTGGAAGGTTTTCCCATCTCCACAGATGAACTCTGGAGCTGCCAGAATGACCATTGAGTTCTTGGTCACCTCCCCTACCAAGGCCCTTCTCTCCTGATTGCTCAGTTTGGCCGGGCGGCCAGCTCTAGGAAGAGTCTTGGTGGTTCCAAACATCTTCCATTTAAGAATGATGGCGGCTACTGTGTTCTTGGGGACCTTCACTGCTGCAAACATTTTTTGGTACCCTTCCCGAGATCTGTGCCTCGACACAATCCTGTCTTGGAGCTCTATGGACAATTCCTTCGACCTCATGCCTTGGTTTTTGCTCTGACATGCACTGTCAACCTTATATAGAGAGGTGTGTGCCTTTCTAAATCATGTCCAATCAATTGAATTTACCACAGGTGTACTCCAATCGAGTTGTAGAAACATCTCTTCGAGTCTCATAGCAAAGAGTCTGAATACTTATGTAAATAAGGTATTTCCGTCATTTTTTTGCTAACATTTCTAAAAACCTGTTTTCGCTTTGTCATTATGGGGTATTGTGTGTAGATTGATGAGGATTTTATTTTATTTGATCCAGTTTAGAATAAGGCTGTGACTTAACAAAATGTGGAAAATGTCAAGGGGTCTGTATACTTTACGAATGCACTGTATATATATATACACTGCTCAAAAAAATAAAGGGAACACTTAAACAACACAATGTAACTCCAAGTCAATCACACTTCTGTGAAATCAAACTGTCCACTTAGGAAGCAACACTGATTGACAATAAATTTCACATGCTGTTGTGCAAATGGAATAGACAACAGGTGGAAATTATAGGCAATTAGCAAGACACCCCCAATAAAGGAGTGGTTCTGCAGGTGGTGACCACAGACCACTTCTCAGTTCCTATGCTTCCTGGGTGATGTTTTGGTCACTTTTGAATGCTGGCGGTGCTTTCACTCTAGTGGTAGCATGAGACGGAGTCTACAACCCACACAAGTGGGTCAGGTAGTGCAGCTCATCCAGGATGGCACATCAATGCGAGCTGTGGCAAGAAGGTTTGCTGTGTCTGTCAGCGTAGTGTCCAGAGCATGGAGGCGCTACCAGGAGACAGGCCAGTACATCAGGAGACGTGGAGGAGGCCGTAGGAGGGCAACAACCCAGCAGCAGGACCGCTACCTCCGCCTTTGTGCAAGGAGGAGCAGGAGGAGCAATGCCAGAGCCCTGCAAAATGACCTCCAGCAGGCCACAAATGTGCATGTGTCTGCTCAAACGGTCAGAAACAGACTCCATGAGGGTGGTATGAGGGCCCGACGTCCACAGGTGGGGGTTGTGCTTACAGCCCAACACCGTGCAGGACGTTTGGCATTTGCCAGAGAACACCAATTGGCAAATTCGCCACTGGCGCCCTGTGCTCTTCACAGATGAAAGCAGGTTCACACTGAGCACATGTGACAGACGTGACAGAGTCTGGAGACGCCGTGGAGAACGTTCTGCTGCCTGCAACATCCTCCAGCATGACCGGTTTGGCGGTGGGTCAGTCATGGTGTGGGGTGGCATTTCTTTGGGGGGCCGCACAGCCCTCCATGTGCTCGCCAGAGGTAGCCTGACTGCCATTAGGTACCGAGATGAGATCCTCAGACCCCTTGTGAGACATATGCTGGTGCGGTTGGCCCTGGGTTCCTCCTAATGCAAGACAATGCTAGACCTAATGTGGCTGGAGTGTGTCAGCAGTTCCTGCAAGAGGAAGGCATTGATGCTATGGACTGGCCCGCCCGTTCCCCAGACCTGAATCCAATTGAGCACATCTGGGACATCATGTCTCGCTCCATCCACCAACGCCACGTTGCACCACAGACTGTCCAGGAGTTGGCGGATGCTTTAGTCCAGGTCTGGGAGGAGATCCCTCAGGAGACCATCCGCCACCTCATCAGGAGCATGCCCAGGCGTTGTAGGGAGGTCATACAGGCACGTGGAGGCCACACACACTACTGAACCTCATTTTGACTTGTTTTAAGGACATTACATCAAAGTTGGATCAGCCTGTAGTGTGGTTTTCCACTTTAATTTTGAGTGTGACTCCAAATCCAGACCTCCATGGGTTGATAAATTTGATTTCCATTGATAATTTTTGTGTGATTTTGTTGTCAGCACATTCAACTATGTAAAGAAAAAAGTATTTAATAAGAATATTTCATTCAGATCTAGGATGTGTTATTTAGTGTTCCCTTTATTTTTTTGAGCAGTGTATATAAGGAATAGGGTCCCTTTTCGGACGCAGCTCTGCTCTCTGGGCTGCTGTTGACTAGCGTCGGCTCTGCAGTTGTTCAAGCATCGATCGTGGGCTCGGATCAATCAACCATCAGTCTGCAGTGGAATGGATGGAGGAGGCAAGGATCAGAGGGCGAAGGGAGGTTCATATTCATTAGGGGTTCTGATGGCGGTGCCTCCATTCTCTTCTTACCTGAACCGTTATCTAACCAAATCACTAGTATGCCTAAACCTAACCGTACCCACTTTCTAGCTTTCCTCATGGGAGTATGTTGCTCTCATGGTTAGGGCCAGGATTGTTTTGTTACCAGCTGTGTTTGCAATTGCCTCATTTTGTAAAGTGTTGAGACTACACTTAAAATCAACTTGATTCGATTTTTTCCCAGTCAGGCCATGCGATCGGGAAAAACACCCATGCCCTACTCACGGTCCTTTAAAGACAAGAAGCTCCTGCGCACTGCGATTGCAAGGTATCCCTTTTAGCTACTCGAATTCCAACAGTTCTGTCCACAACTCTGACCCGCACACTCACTGCCATCCACATTAATTGACCACTGCAATGGCAGCACTTCTGTCTCCTCCACTCCTTCTGGTCAGTACTCCCACTAGCCTTATCGAATCCTACCCGCATACTGCACAGTTCATTCCCTGTGTCTGAATAATGTGTCCTTTCGCCCTAAGACTGTATTGTGCACACATTGGATTGGTGTAATCATAGGATAGACAGAGTTTCCAACACATTTCTTATACCAGATCCGTTATTTTTAAGGGAAGTGAACAAGTGCACACTTTGGGAGAAAGGACTCCCTGGATTAAACAAAGGTAAAACAAAACCTCCCTTCATCTAATACCATGACCTCAAAGTATGCTCTCCACCTATTCCCTCGGTCCCTGTCTCAAAGTTTTCCCACTCCTCTCCACTACACTCACACTTATTCACCTTGCAGCAAACTGCACCACTCTCAATCAACTTCATCCGCTCTCAGTCTCTCCTCCTCACCCCCATACTCTCTCACACATAATCCTGCTCCCCTCACCCTGACAGCCTCTCCTCACCTCCCAACTCTCTTACACAGTCTCCTTTGTCCCGACTCCCCATTAACACCATATGACTTTGGGAGCACTACTGCACTCATTCATTAATCACTGCCTTCTACGGTTGAATGGCGGGAACCCGATTACTGAGATTTACCGCCCAAAACCACACCCTTTTCCCGGGATAAATAAGTGCGAGAAACGAAAAATTATATTTAGGAACAGCACTGCGTGAAATCCAAATGTTAAATGAAATGTTATGTCTAAATCAGGCTTTTCTACGGCCTCTGCATGCTGAATCATCGCTCACGGTAGAGACAGACAGCCCATCTGTCAGACAGCCCACCTATTGCATGTATCAGAGATACTAGGCTAAAAAACCCTGACCCCCGTATAATTCTGAAGAGAAACTATAAACACTTCTCAGAGCAAGCCTTTATCCATGACCTTTATTATTCAGAGCTTTTATCCGTAAACTGCATCGTGGACCCAGTTTTAGAGTTCTCTTTCTTTTCGTCAATTTTTACCTTCATGGCTGATAAACACGCCCCCGTTAAAGCGACTTAGGGTAAAAAATCTCCTGTGATTTGAAAATCCTTTTTCTGCAAAAGAATCAAGCATGGGCCTTGGTGAGGAAAACTGGTGAAACAGCTGATTGTCTGCTTTTTAGGCAATTGAGAAATAAATGGACCGGAGGAATAAAAAAGGCAAAATCTAGGTATTTTCTTGATGCTATGACAGGTGATCCCGTTAAATTCTGGAAAACTGTCAACTCACTTAATTAAACGAGGAAACTCCTTGACTTCCCTGCCGAAGCAAATTACATCGGAATCTGGGATCATCAGTGACCGAACTGAAATTTGTGATGTTTTTAATAAGCATTTTATTTCTGCTGGTTTTCTTTTTGAAAGAAAAAATGGCCAACATGATCCTGACCGGTCTATTGTTTCAGTCCCTCGGCCTTCAGCTGATGTGGAAAACAGTAAGCCGGTTTTTAATTTTCAAAAAGTCACAGAAGATGAGGTCTTATCTGCACTATCTGCTATAGATTCTAAGAAATCATTAGGTGCTGACAATCTGGATCCATATTTACTCAAGTGTAAATTGCTGGTGCAACTTTTTATTGCTGGTGTAGTGACGCATATTTTTAATCAAACATTTGTTGTAGGAAAGATTCCTACATCTTGGAAAACAGCTTTTTGTTTTACCACTCCTCAAGGGAGGTGATGGTTTGGAATTGGATAATTATCCATAGCCTATGCTACAGTAATATAAAGACAGAACGCGCGTTTAATTTACCCACTACATCTGGCTTTTTCGTTGCTTTAAATCAGTGCACGTGCGGAGCACTCTCTCACAGTGTTTTCTCTCTCTCCATCAACTCCATTAATATTGCATCCAAAATAGATAATCCTGTTCTAGATTGATAAATAGCCCAATATCTAGATGTCCTAGCCTACTTCTTTCAGGTAATTAATTCAATATTAGGCTTATATTTAGCTAATTAATATGGGTTATGCATAATAAGCTTCTAACTTATAGCCTCTGTCTCTTGTGCAATACGCAAGCACCTGTGCTCCGCTGGCCTCTCCTTAAAAAACGCTCCTTAGCTCTTGGAGTCCCATGCAGAAAAACTAGACTAGAATAGCTTGACGGACATCTTTTTTTATTTTTTTATTTTTTTTACATTTCTTATACCAATAGACTATTTGAAGAGGGTTGCAAGCTATTTTCCGCTGAATGTTGAATACAGCAGCCAATAGAACTCACAGCTAGATTAAAACGAAAGCAAACGTGCGACGGAGGAAGGCTATAGCAGTTCTTTATTCAGGCCCATAACCATTCAATCTTTATGAAGAGAAGTGAAAGCCTTCTGTATCTAATTCTAGTCCTACATTATTCAAGGATGTCATTAGGATGAAGATAGGGACAATGGAACTTATTTCATTTACCTGTTGAAAGCAAGAAAGTAATAAAACAACAATAGAGAGAGAAAGAGGAGCTAGGTTAATAACATTAGGGGAAATATTATTAAAGGTACTGTATATACAGTATGCATCAGCCTACTAATTATACCAATAGGCCTTATTATACTTTCAAATTAAAATTGCTAGCCTATACTTGTAGGCCGCATGTGCTGCACCAGAATCACATGTTCTCTTCTGGTTTATAATGGTTTGATAGATGTGCCTAATTCCAGTCCATATAATACAATACACTAATACAGTTCACACTCAATACGATTAACCTACTGGAGCTAGTTCCATTTATTTACCCAAGAGAGCATATAGCTAGATACCTCTATGGGCTTTTATGTTTTTCTGTTGTGCGGAATGTGCAGTTGCCTATATCATATATATTGGATAATGGCACAATCATTTGGGCTTTTTGGGGCTTGGACTCATTAAATGTCATTAATGTAGGGCTCATAAAATGCATTTAATACATGGCTCATCAGGCTCAGGTAGCATCATGTTTGAATATTCATGCTGTTCAAAGCTCTAATCAAATCTAGACATATTTCTATGCTTTATAATGCTTTTGAATGACACCGGTTTTGGCAGGAAATAACGGGTTACCTGGGAGAAAAGTGATTTATTCTCGGGATAGAACAATTGTAAAATACAGGGAAAATATTCAATTCTACTGCCATCCTTAGGCCACATTACTTCTGTCACGTTCCTGACCGGTTTTCTGTTATTTTGTATGTGTTAGTCGGTCAGGGCGTGAGTTTGGGTGGGCAGTCTATGTTATGTGTTTCTATGTTGGTAAAGGGTGACCTGATATGGTTCTCAATTAGAGGCAGGTGGTTTTCATTTCCTCTGATTGAGAGCCATATTAAGGTAGGTGTTTTCACATTGATTGTGGTGGGTGGTTGTCTCCTGTGTCTGTGTTTGTCGCGCCACACGGGACTGTCTCGGTTTGTTTGTACGTTCGTTCTTTTGTGTAGTCTGTTTTTCCTGTTCGTGCGTTCTTCGTTACATGTAAGTTCTTACGTTCAGGTCAGTCTACATTCGTTTTGTTATTTTGTTTAGTATCAAGTATAGTTCGTTTTTTGTCTTGTTTAATAAATATAATGTCAAACTACCACGCTGCATATTGGTCATCTGATCCGTCTCGCCTCTCCTTGTCCGAGGAGGAGGAAGAGCTAGAGAACCATTACAACTTCAGACAGCCTTTTTGTATTTTTTGTCAAAAACAGAGCCTTTTACATTGATGGACCACAGAGATATCAGATGGGCTATCTGTAATTTGTCTGACATTTCATACATGTCAAAAGTTTAAATGAGTGCATTTTTGATGTCTTTAATGAATCTTTGTCCAGGCCGTGAGCTTTAGAAAAGATGAGTGGAAGGGTCTGGACCCAATGGGTCATGTTTTTTACTTGGTCGCATGTAACTGAACCATGGCAACCAAATCAAATCAAATCAAGTTTATTTTATATAGCCCTTCGTACATCAGCTAATATCTCGAAGTGCTGTACAGAAACCCAGCCTAAAACCCCAAACAGCAAGCAATGCAGGTGTAGAAGCACGGTGGCTAGGAAAAACTACCTAGAAAGGCCAAAACCTAGGAAGAAACCTAGAGAGGAACCAGGCTATGAGGGGTGGCCAGTCCTCTTCTGGCTGTGCCGGGTGGAGATTATAACAGAACATGGCCAAGATATTCAAAATGTTCATAAGTGACAAGCATGGTCAAATAGTAATCAGGAATAAATGTCAGTTGGCTTTTCATAGCCGATCATTAAGAGAACCACATACCTTTGTGTGGCTGCGACCCTCTTCAGTGGTGGGTCATGGGGGTTATTAATACCCAAAGGAGAGGGTCAGAGGGGCTGGGGACTAGGGGTATGGTGGGTGTCCCAGGGAAAGTGAAGACTAGGGTTGGGGTGTGTGTGTGTGTCAGGAGGAGTGAGGATCAGGTGTGTGTGTGGACTAGGAGTAAGTTGTGTGAATGTGTCCCAGAGGAGGTGGGGACCAGGGGTGTGGAGGTGTACATTACAGAGCCCAAGGAATGCCAAGAACACGTGGTGGGCAAATCAGACAGCTCTTTGGGAAAGTGTTTTAACTTCTGTAAAGTGACACGCATGAGTGAATGGTCTCACCACAGGCCTTGGTGCTGTCCTTACTTTTTCCATGCATCCATGTCAACATACACACGCACATAGAGGAACACAAATATGCAATTACTCACACACCAAGTCTCTCACACACCAGCCCGGTTCATGCATCATAGGTCATTTATTTCCATGTTCATACCAGGCCCGTGACTCAAACCAGCCCTTCCCCTTTAACCTTAAAACCTAATCCAGTCCAAGACAGAGTCACAAACTCAATCTCCCCCGCCTGTCCCAATACACTGCGATCAGAGCCGGCTGCAGACAATCAGCTAGGGGGAAATCAGATTTTCAGATTTTTATTCTATATTTATAATTCAATTAAATATATGCAACGAATTTCCAAGAACAGGTTCCTGTGCCAATGCACAACACTCAACCAATAAGCAACGCATACCGGTTGCCGATTTGAGCGTTTATCATCACGGTTTGCGTTTTCATCACAACAATCAAGTATGTAAATCTCGACAAAGAGAAAATACATCCCTCCATACTTATCATCGAAGGCTTGGTTTGACAATCTCCGAATGTCATGAAACTTTTTTGCTGTTTTGTAACAGACGTCTATTTCCATTAATCGAACGGCCGTTGCGCAGTTTGGATGCTGGAATTATATCGGAGTGGATGAACGTGCACAGGTAGCCTACAGGAGACGTTTGAAGTAGCCCAATCAGATTAAAACATTGTGACTAGTTGTGTTTATGCCACACAATAAATACATTTAAAAAAAAGTTAAATGACAAATATTTAGGAGCACAGGATGACCTCGGAGAATGATGATGGGCAACAGACAGTGCCATCAGCATCAGAAGTAAAAATACAGCCAGACTCTCATGCTACTGTGCCTTTCTTTAATATTTTGAGAGTAGACCCACAACTGATCCAAATGGAATTAAAACGTTCAAATAACAGGGTTTTTGCCCCATTATTCAAATATACGTTTTCACTGCAGTTTACAGCCTAGAGTAGAACTGTACTGAACTGAAAACAATAATACAATTACTCATTGGATCGTGGTGTTTAAGGCTAGTCTACGTAGAATAATTGTATTGTCCCTAAACAAGATCAATAGGGTAGCTTTTTGAGCTGTGTGTCTTCACTGTTCTTTCGTGAGCAATGATGCACTTGGCCTCTCCACTGCCTATCAGCTATTCCTCTATATTGTGGATTATTTTTGAAAATTGGCGCATTTGAATAACTGTCCACGTGTAGTTTCTCAGCCAACAAGCAATTGATATCAAAAATGTCTATATCACGTGTCAAACTGATTCCACGGAGGGCCGAATGTCTGTGGGTGTTCGCTCCACCCTTGTACTTGATTAATGAATTAAGGTCACCAATTAGTAAGGAACTCCCCTCACCTGGTTGTCTAGGTCTTAATTGAAAGTAAAAACCATAAACCCATACACACTCGGCCCTCCGTGGAATGAGTTTGACACCCCTGGTCTATATCAATATACTTTTCCCCATGGTAGAAACATGGTCCTATTCTATTCTATTGCCATTAGGTGCAAGAAAGATAGTCTATTCCAAACAGACTCTGGGACAGTTGTGACACGATAGATCCCAAATTCATACTGTAACGACCCTTGGTTTATAGGCGCGGAAATCAACTCTGCCGCTGGCGATAGGGCGCCGGACCTCGGGCTAGAAGGTCGAGGGTTCGAGACCTGCTCCCTGCTGTTTCATTACAATACATTCAGTAGCCATAAACTACGTACAAAAAAGTGATGTGCTCAAGTCTGCCCACCGTTATATGCACTTTAAATGGTAAATGGGAAGTGCACTTCAATTACCAGTTGAGAAATAAAAATAGCTATTTTTAATTGAGGATATCAAAAAAGTTAACACGTGATTTAATTTAGATTTGTTGCGAAATGGTTAGGTTTATAAAATCACGTTTCACGCCAACGGCAAGGTATAGCAGCAGCTCTTGCTCTGTCTGACAGATTTTCTGGTTAAACTAGGCTCATATCTGTATGCTGTGCATGTGTGATAAAATAAGAATCATAACGACTAACGAAAATACTAGGAGTGTGCCGACATGGCCATACTCGTATATGTACATTGACAGTTGATAGTCGGATCGGATGATACTCGTGATCTAAGAAAACGGAAGTGTTTTAATATGCTTAAATAGGTGTGTGCAAAATACTTCCCTGCACCTTCTCACTGCAAAAAAAGCTGCAGATTAGGAGCAACGTGCAGAGGGGTGTGTGAGTGTCTCTGTGTGTCCTCAATTTGCAGCAGGCAGTCACGTTTGCTGTCACTCAGTCAGAATGCGCATCAGCGTTTCATCTTTTTCCATACCCTTGCTCCGCTTGTTAGATATGATCCACATTGACAGCTTGATAGCAAACGCCCTTGCCATGTGATTTATCATAGTAGCAGGCAGCAGCAATCTAAATGATCATTCCGAAAACATGCAAGGAAATGATGAAGCAAGTGGATGGAGAAATACAGCTTCACTCTATCCAATCAGAGCAGCAGGATCAATGTGCCGCCCGCCCTTCTCTTTAAAGACAGGCAGTTGAGTTTTTTTAGACCGCGTCGAACCTCTCACATGACTAACTGACATGAGAAAGATGCGTGCTGGCATATATAATGGTACTCAGCGATGTGTTTGCTCCAAAAATAACGCTTTGTATTCAGGACATTTAGTTCTTTGCCACGTTTTTTTTTGCAGGGTTTTTTGTGCCTTATTGCAAACAGGATACATGTTTTGGAATATTTGTATTCTGTGCAGGTTTCCTTCTTTTCACTCTTTCATTTAGGTTAGTATTCTGGAGTAACTACAATGTTGTTGAGCCATCCTCAGTTCTCTTCTATCACAGCCATTAAACTCTAATTGTTTTAAAGTCACCATTGGCCTCATGGTGAAATCCCTGAGCGGTTTCCTTCAAATCCGGCAACTGAGTTAGGAAGGATGCCTGTATCTTTGTTGTGACTGGGTGTATTGATACACCACCCAAAGTGTAATTAATAACTTCACCATGCTCAAAGGGATATTCAATGTATGCTTCATTTTTGTTTTACCCATCTAGGCATCTACCAATAGGTGCCCTTGTTAGTGAGGCATTGGAAAACCTCCCTGGTCTAAGTGGTTGAATCTGTGTTTGAAATTCACTGCTTGACTGAGGGACCTTACAGATAAGATTCTGCATGGGGTGCAAAAATCACGTTAAACACTATTATTGCAGACAGAGTGAGTCCATGCAACTTATTAAGCAAATGTTTACTCCTGGACTTATTTAGGCTTGCAAATAGCAAAAGGTTTGAATACTTATTGACTCAAGACATTTCATTTTTTCCATTTTTTATCAATCTGTAAACATTTCTAAAAACATAATTCCACTTTGACATGATCTGTATGGTGTGTAAACCAGTACTATGACACATCTCAATGTAATCCATTTTTAAATTCAAGCTGTAACACAAGATGTCGAAAAGGTCAAGAGGTATGAATACTTTCTGAAGGCACTGTGTGTGATGGTGCGTTACCAACCGCAGCACCGCTTTATCAAATGTTCATATTGATCATTTAGGCTACGCCGTGAAAAACTGTTTTCATGGGACACAAATCCAAAATGTATGCAAGTGCAGAATTGAATGGTTCTAGCCGAAAGAGTCCCCAAACATGCATGGTTCTGCAATGGGATACGCGTAGGCTAATAGACCTACTTCTTCCGTGCGCATTGGTATCCAGCAGTGTAGTTAGGCCTAGTGATGTTGTCAACCATCATCAGCTGACCCAGGAAATATTTTTCTGACAAACAGCTGTTGTGATAGGCCTATAGCACACCTTGCAAAAACAGCCAGTGCGGGAAAACGATGTTCGGAAGAATGTCCAGAATATTTGGATTTCTCATTCGTTGCACCAGTGAAGACAGTTGTGATCAACGTTAGATCCAATACAATACCCCTACATTTAAATTGATTATCTGCCATTGTCTGCTTGATTTACAGCAGGGTCTAATAGATTTAACAGAGGAAGCATCAAGGTAATCAGTAATGTTTTCATGTTTCTGTGCGTCGGATTGGAAACTGTGTCGAAGCTACTGTGCGCAATTGTGTAGGATAGCCTACACTATTGTGCGAACACCCAAAGTATTTTCCTTTTATTATTAAGGACATTTAATGACAACAAATGAGTAGCCTAATGGGCTTAAACAAAATGTACGCAGCGTAGTACCTTCGACAAAACGGCACGTAAGCGATGATCAGGGTGTTTCTTGGGCTACTTTGATATGTAAAGTGGACGAGATGCGCAGTCTGTGTTCGACTTGGTTAAGTCGGAGAGGTCGGAGTCTAACTTCATGGAGAAACTTGTTGCTCAAACCTATGATGGCGTTGCCGTAATGGAATGTATCTGCGATTTGTATTTACAGTTAAGTACCCCCCTGATCCCTGATTAAGAGGGACTCCACCACTCCACTACCAGTGTCAACTCTTCTGTCATGAACTGAAACCATGTCTCATGTGCCCTCGTCCACTGGTACATTGAATGTTTCCTCTCCAAGCACGGTGACTAGCCCCGTCAATGTTCTCTCATTACTGTATGCAGAGTCAATCACATACACAATCATTTGTTTATTTAAACAATACAAAACATACAAACAACATCACACAAACATCAACTACATCACACCTGCCCAGACCTACAGTACCAGTCAAAAGTTTCTACATTGTAGAATAATAGTGAAGACATCAAAACTATGAAATAACACCTATGGAATCATGTAGTAACCAAAAAAGTGTTAAACAAATTATGTTTTATATTCTTCAAAGTAGCCACCCTTTGCCTTGATGACAGCTTTGCACACTCTTGGCATTCCCTCAACCAGCTTCATGAGGTAGTCACCTGGAATGTATTTCAATCAAGTTTGTGGAATTTCTTTCCTTCTTAATGCGTTTGAGCCAATTAGTTGTGTTGTGACAAGGTAGGGGTGGTATACAGAAGATAGACATATTTGGTAACAGACCAAGTCCATATTATGGTAAGAACAGCTCAAATAAGCAAAGAGAAATGACAGTCCATCATTACTTTAAGGCACGAAGGTCAGTCAACACGGAACCTTAAGAACTTTGAAAGTTTATTAAAATGCAGTCGCAAAAATCATGAAGCACTATGATGAAACTGGCTCTCATGCAGACCTCCACAGGAAAGGAAGAACCAGATTTACACCTGCTGTAGAGGATACATTTCATTAGAGTTACCAGCCTCAGAAATTGCAGCCCAAACAAATGCTTCACAGAGTTCAAGTAACAGACACATCTCAACATCAACTGTTCAGAGGAGATTGCGTGAATCAGGCCTTCATGGTTGAATTGCAGAAAATAAACCACTACTAAAGGACACCAATAAGAAGAAGAGACTTGCTTGGGCCAAAAAACACGAGCAATGGACATTAGACCGGTGGAAACCTGTCCTTTGGTATGATGAGTCCAAATTTGATATTTTAGGTTCCAACTGCCGTGTTTTTGTTTTGTGAGACGCAGTAGGTGAATGGATGAGCTCCGCATGTGTTATTCCCAACAAGTGCTCAGCATATGTGGGAACTCGTTCAAGACTGTTGGAAAAGCATTCCAGGTGAAGCTGGTTGAGAGAATGCCAAGAGTGTGCAAAGCTGTCAAGGCAAAGGGTGGCTATTTTGAAGAATCTCAAATATAATTTGATTAACCATAACTTTTGGACTTTATAACATTTCCAGAAGGCATGGATTATTGAGTCATCATTGTTTTACACTTAAGACATGACTCTGCTGCTGTGCTGTAGAATTTGGGAATTTTGTCTCTTGTATAATACATTCTATTCATTAGTTTATAAGGGATTAAGCGTACATGTAAATTCCGTTAACTGTAATTTTGTTAGTTATAATCCAATATTTCCTCCATCTTATGCCAATATCAGTTCTTTTTAAGTATTGGTTCCAATAGTTTCTATTTTTTTCTAAGGAATTGTCAGTTGGATAGGCTCTCTGCAATGTTTTGTATAGCTAACCTTTCATATGAATATCCTTTTCTGACTCAAATAGAATTCCCTCAAGATTGCTCTGATGTCCAAAAGATGTACACATCTAAAATGTGTGATATAAAACTGAACACCTCAACACTTGTCCTGCAATGAAGTCAAGCCTCTGAATACCTCAAGTCATACCTCATACCCTAATTCAAATCACTGCTGTGATCCCTTCCCAACACTGTAAGTAGCCCTCTCATTCCCAATCCCCATAATATTTTTACTAAATGTTTTTGGTTAAAATAATTTGTTTGACGATTTTTTTAAAGCACTTTGTCGTCTTTATGTGGTTTGCGCCTATACCGTGGGTCTCCCATCCTCCAAAAATGTTAAAGTCACCAGCCTCCACGGGCGTAGATATAGGAGAGGAGACAAGGCAAGAAAGTAACTTTAGACTATTGAGATGTCCCCATGTCTCCTCTAGCTCCCTTGCAAAACCTTAAAATAGACATGGAAAGCGCATCTCCCTCTAAGACTCCAATGATCACTGGGACAGAAGATATGGTTGTTTTTTTAAATCAGGGGTGTCAAACTCATAGTTTTGATGCCTGGTACCGACGATCATATCACGCTCAAAATCGCTTAAGTCACTCATTTTCTAAAGTTCAATCGAACAGTAGCTGAATGCCTCGATGCCCGTCTGCTTGCTTTACATAGCAAGCCACGGCCACGTGACTCACTGTCGGTAGGAGCTAACCATTCTCATGAAAGTGGTGGTGTACCTAATAAACTGTATAGGGAATAGGGTGTCATTTGAGGCGCAACCTATCGATCTTCCTCCAAGTGAGCACCTAAACCTGACCAATCTACCACCTGGAAACAACCTGGTCTCTAAAGGCATGCTAAGACAATGCCGTCATATTTGTTTATAGGGACGCACGAGGCGAAGACCTACAAGGGGCATTTTACGCCTTTCTTAACTCACCAACGCGTAAAAGGAACAGCGTGTTTCATTGATAAAGCCCCAGAACTTATTCATTGTTGGCTACGTGTAAGAGCGGCATCACTGCCACATGGCTGCTCCTATTGAGAGGAAAAACATCATTTTTATTCCCACTAACCTCTGTTCCAAATGGCACCCTATTCCCTATGTAGTGCACTACTTTTGATCATGGCCTATATATAGTGAAAAGGGTGCCGTTTGGGTGACAGTCACACAACAACCCGATCTGTTTGCTGCGTCAACTCTTCATCTACCATTGCCTCTGTCCCCTCCCCTCTAGCACTGCCACGAGATTATTATATACTGTATATATTTTTTACTTTGAGACATACTCAGTTCGTACTGAAATCTCTCAATTATTATTTTCTGAGGTACCCCTTTGCCGGTGCACTCATTTATGCACATGGCATTTGTCGATGTCACAGTATGGCCCTTTGAGGTATCCAGACATATGTTTGTGTTGACCAATTGTGTGTGTTTAAGGTGTGTGTCTCAGACCTGTGTTCAAATACGATTTAGGGTATTTAAATTACTTTCAAGACATTTTGAAGTAACTATTTGGATATTTTGTCTTTGAAATTACAAGTAGTAGAATATTTGAATGCACTTGGAAATACACTTGAAAAGTATTGGCATGTATTTGAATGTATTTTTCAAGAACAAATATTGACTCAATGCATTGAACGCATGTCTGTCTGGTCCTATTATTTGAAATAATACATTTGGAAATAAGTATTTTGAAAATAGTTTCAAATATTTGGCCAAATACTGAAATACACAGAAAACAAGAATTTAAATAAATACTTTTGTTGTGTAGTGTGTGCATGCGTGTGTGTGTTTGTCAGTGATAAACATGATGGATAGCTGGAGAAAATAAGCTACAATAGCAGCCAATTTACCTACCCAAGGCTGGCCTATAGGGCTAGATTTAATCCCATTGCGTGTTGTCCGCTATGCACGTTTTAAACGCAATGTTCCCATGTTCGCAGAGACAACATTCATGGTAAAGGCTGTCAGAGAGGAAGAGGGCTGACTCCGCCCCAAAATCGTGTCCCCGCAAAAATAAAGCGAGGTTTGTTGTATGGATATGTTGTATGGCGGTCAACATAAAATTCAATGGCTAATTTGCTACGTAAAACCTATTTGGGCGAATAGAAGTTTCGTAATGCTTAGATTGTTGCGCATGTTGTTGCGCACTGATATTAAGTGGACACACTTTGAGCCAAATTATTTTATATTAGACTTGTGCCTGTTAACATGCATATCTGCAATCTCATTGGCTGAAATGTTTCCGCCTGCTCCAGGCTCCTCCCACCTGCCTTCCACCTTTTCTGACATTTCTTTCAGAGGGGTTGGTTTAAAGCAGAAGTCAAAATTTGGTTGGACCTTGTGTACAATTGACAAAGTGATCTTAATCTTAATTTATTCCCATTGTTAGAATGGAGAGTCCTGTATCTTCTCAGTGCATAGACAATCTTTGACGCTGCATATGTCGGCTCAATCGGAAATTACCTTTACATTTCAATCGCACTATAACGTGGATCTTCCGAGGTCTGGATTGAGTGTAGGCCCTAATCCACAGGGACATAAACCAGAGAGTTGTGCAGATTGAGAGGAATGAGAGAGAGCAAGACGGCCAAAACCTGGATATTAAAGGGATACTTTGGGATTTTGGCAATGATCCCAAAATAACTAGCATTAGCGCAATGACTGGAAGTCTATGGGTATCTGCTAGCATTAGCTCGTAAAATTACCTCTAACTTCCTTCATGGCTATCTACTTCCATGCTAGCAGATACCCATACACTTCCAGTCACTGCGCTAATGCTAGTTAGCGTTGGCTCGCAAAACTACCTCTAACTTACTTAAAACTGGACACAAATACATACAAATGGTATCCACAAGTTTATCTGACTCTGGGGAAGTAGATAAAAAGGCAATGACAAAATACCAAAGTATTCCTTTAACTCGAGTCCAATCCTTTTCTCTCTTCAATAACAATCCCTCTCCCCATCAGTGGTGTAAAGTACTTCAGTAAAAATAAAAAAGTACTACTTATGTAGTTTTTTTGGGTATCTGTACTTTACAATTTATTTTTGACAACATTTACTTCACTACATTTCTAAAGAAAATAATGTACTTTTTTACCCCATACATTTTCCCTGACACCCAAAAGTACTCATTACATTTCAAATGCTTGTCAGTGATAGGACAGGAAAATGGTCCAATTCACACACATCAAGATCTCTGGTCATTTCTACTGCCTCTTATATGGCAAACTCACTAAACACAAATGCTTTGTTTGTAAATTATATCTGAGTGTTGGAGTGTGCCCCTGGCTATCAGTAAATGTAAAAAAAGAAATGGTGCCGTCTGGTTTGCTTAGTATAATGAATGTGAAATTATTTATACTTGTACTTAGTATATTTTAGCAATTACATTTACTTTTGATACTTACAGTTGAAGTCAGAAGTTTACATACACTTAGGTTGGAGTCATTAAAACTCATTTTTCAACCACTCCACAAATTTGTTGTTCACAAACTATAGTACAAATTTGTTGTTCACAAACTATAGTTCTGGCAAGTCAGTTAAGACATCTACTTTGTGCATGACACAAGTAATTTTTCCAACAATTGTTTACAGGCAGAGTATTTCACTTATAATTCACTGTATCACAATTTCAGTGGGTCAGACGTTTACATACACTAAATTGACTGTGCCTTTAAACAGCTTGGAAAATTCCAGAAAATGATGTCATGGCTTTAGAAGCTTCTGATAGGCTAATTGGCATCATTTGAGTCAATTGGAGGTGTACCTGCAGATTTCAAGGCCTACCTTCAAACTTAGTGCCTCTTTGCTTGACATCATGGGAAGATCAAAAGAAATCAGCCAAAAAAATGTGTTTACCTCCTTGGGAGCAGTTTCAAAATGCCTAAAGGTACCACATTTCTCTGTACAAACAATAATATGCAAGTATAAACACCATGGGACCACACAGCCATCATACCGCTCAGGAAGGAGATGCGTTCTGTCTCCTACAGATGAATGTACTTGTGTGAAAAGTGCAAATCAATCCCAGAACAACAGCAAAGGACATTGTGAAGATGCTGAAGTATCTATATCCACAGTAAAACGAGTCCTATATCGACATAACCTGAAAGGCCGCTCAGCAAGGAAGAAGATACTGCTCCAAAACTGCCATACTACGGTTTGCAACTGCACATGGGGACAAAGATTGTACTTTTTGGAGAAATGTCCTCTGGTCTGATGAAACAAAAATAGAACTGTTTGGCCATAATGACCATCGTTATGCTTGGAGGAAAAACATGGAGGCTTGCAAGCCGAAGAACACCATCCCAACCGTGAAGCACGGCGGTGGCAGCATCATGTTGTGGGGGTGCTTTGCTGCAGGAGTTGCCTAGCTCTACCTTCCCCACAGCATCAGTAAGCCTACCATTTTCCCATGTTTGTAGCCTACTTGAGTATAAACCATATTCAAGGGCATGTGTTGAGAAGGAATCAACGGAGCACAATTATGCCACAGTTAACTTGCACAATTACAATCACACACAGATGCCCACCAACACATGCAAACACAATCTTCTGCTTTAAAACTGAGCTACGGCATGTCTGCATTTATGTGCTCAGTATTTCTCTCAAATCTAAAATGGATTTATGCTCCCTGCAACTCAAGACCAGCGTAGAGAGAAAACCCCCACTAATTATCATTGACAGTAGGCTACAAATTGTGTGCCTGCTGTGGCCAATGAGAGAATTGATTTGACCTTGAGAATTTTAGGAGGATAGTTTAATGGGGAACGTATGAACGATAAATAAATTATAGCATGACTGACTGCACGCGAGTAGTGGCCGAGAAATAGCTTCGCTCTATTACTGTGTTGCAGAAACAAAGTGTCACTAACCATAACCTGTCGACATTTTTGGAAACATAGTTTCAAATGAACCTGGATGAGATCAGTGCCTTGAACAATTATATTATTTAATGCCTTCAGAAACTCAACGAAGCGTCCAGATTCCGGAGACCCACTACATTTCACAGTTCTGTGTGTCACAATACTTTCCAATAGTTTATTGTAGAATTTAGCCACACAATATCTGCCTATACCTACTATGAATGAAATAAGAAGGGTGATATGACAGGATGAAACAGTGTATGCATGCCCCATATCCCTTGCCAGCCTCGTGCAAGACTGCTTCTCAAGAGGATACAAGGTGCGTTATAGGTTATTCTAAGAACAGTTTAATGGGGGACGAAAGTGTTGGTAAGGCTACAGGCCGATTATTATTTGGATATATCTAGTATGCTGTAATCCCAGTTTGTTAATTCCATTGCAATTTATTCCGATACATATTAGCCTACTGACCTGGTTAAAGCAGCCTAGATTCGGCCTTTTAGGCTCCGTCATTTTTGAAAATGACAAATCGTTTTAAAATTGTAATCCTCCCTACACTAGTGACCTAATAGTTAATAACTCGCAAATAACTGGGCAAAAAAGCCTATTTCGAGCCATGTGTGGAAACATTGAGAGAAAAAAAAAATGAATGGACACAGTTTAACATTTTTATTCCAATATTTTAAGTCCGGGGACATAAGGAAACCATGTATTCGAGGCTATAGCCATTGCAGTTGATATGTAAAATAAATTCAGTAGATCAGTGACCGTAAGGAATATTTGGTTATAACGGGGAAGGTGCCTACAGAAGGGAAAAAAAACATTCCGATCCCATTAGATCAACTTTGATTGGCTGTTGCCATTATTGCGGCGAAAATCACGACGAACAAACGTCTCCGTTATGTAGGTCTACTTTAAAAAAAACATAGGCTATTTATTGAATGATCAAAATTAATAAACACATTTGCATCCAAGGCTGCATTCACATTGATCAACGATTAAAGCCGGTCAATGAGACTTTGTATGGCTATGAATTGTCACATCAATGGGAAATATAATTGTTTTAATATGCAAACCCGATCAGATCTCGTCACAAACCTGTTTCTTACCCCAGCTTTTAGCGGTTCGGCCAATAAACTCTCCTGTTCGTGGGTTGTAGATAGAATCTTTCCAGGAGGACGTCTGCGGCTTGTCTCCGTCAGCGGCGGGTGTCTCCTCCTTGGTCGACATGGTTGGCTTTGGGTTGTTCAAAATGATGACCGTAGATGGTTAAGAATGTTATAATGCCCAAACGGTCAATTAACGATGGATTGCCTGTTTTATATTAAAAAAATTATCGAGTGTTATTTCCGACCCAATATAGCCTAGTCCCTTCCGGCTACCCTCTCCACACTGCTACAGTACTGCAGCAACTGAGTTGGAGAACTCGCGTTAGAAGCATCTCAGCGCATGCGCACTTTCGGCATTCAAAACTCAGAGGACTGGTTCATTCGATTGGTTATTTATAATCTTAAAAGGTTCTATTGTTTTTAAGTAGGCTAGATTGATTTAGATCAGGGATGGGCAACTTTGATGGGGTGGGGGACACAAAAAAAACTGAACTCGTCATGAGGGGCCACAGTGGCTGTGTGTCTGCCTACCCACATCCATACACCTCCAACCTTGACAGCAAAACATTTTAGCAGCCCCCCTCATGACAGCTAAGAGAAACAATTTATGTTTTAAAGTTAATTTCCTACAATTCTGCACATTTTCCCATGGGGCATAGAGAACATTTTGCAGTTTTAAAGCAAGTTTGCTGCAATTCAATACATTTTGCCATGGGGCGGAGAGAAGATTTAACCATTTCTAATATAACTGATTGTTAATGGGCCCCACCCAGTCGGTAATTCAATCATGCTAACAAGTTTAGATAGCTGGCCACTAGACTAATTTTCCAATCGTAATAATTTTTTGCTGAAATGGGCTAATTGAGTGATTGCAATGCACAACCACATTTAGAAATTGCACCTTGTATTCTATTATTCTAACTCTCAACAGTAAGTTGAGACCCTGACTGTTATTTTGTGAAAATGGCCCCGGCCTATCCCTGGTCTGAGTTGCCCATCCCTGATTTCGATATAGTTCTGGTGAGGATCGAGAAGGCTGTAGGCATATGGCCAATGACTAACCTACTATTTGCAACTGGAGGGTTGCTGTCATCAGGGGTGTATACATTACGCCAATTCTGTAAAACGTTTCTTAAACAGAACGAAACAGGCAGGGGCCTACCTGAACTTGTCTAATAGAAATACATTTTAGTGGCAAAATTGAACAATTTTGCAACTGTTTGGACTAATGATTACACCCCAGTATCCTAGATTACCTCGATTAACTTGTACCCCCCCACACATTGACTCGGTGCCAGTACCCCCTGTATATAGCCTTATGTAATTTCCATGTGTTACTGTTTAAAAAATAAATAAAATCACTTCAATGAATTTAGTAAATAGTTTCATAACTCTATTTCTTGAACTGCAGTGTTGGTTAAGGGCTTGTAAGTAAGCATTTCACTGTAAGTTCTACACCAGTTGTATTCGGCGCATGTGACAAATACAATTTGATGCCACTGCCATCTCCTGATGTTTTGCCCTTGAGCAAGGCACTTAACCCATACACTGCTCCAGGGACGCTGCACTGTGGCTGATCCTGTACTTCCAACCTCTCAGTGTGCATGTGTGTTACCTGGGTGGGTCTCTCCAAGAAAATGGATAATTAGGTTCCTCTTTAGCCAGAGGAAATATTTAGTGGGAGTGAGCTTGCAACTGGAGGGATGCTGGTATCAGAATCTCAGGTGCCTAGTACCATTTGTGACCTTGAAAAAGCCACATCACCACTAACCTGCTCCGGGGCACTGCTCTGGGCTGACCCGAGGGGCTTCCAGCCTCTTATGAAATAACTGGGGTGGCAGGTAGCCTACTGGTTAGAGTGTTGGGCCAGTAACCTGAAAGGTTGCTGGATCGACTCCCCGAGCTGACAAAGTAAAAATCTGTCGTTCTGCCCCTTAACAAGGCACTGTTCCCTGGTAGGCTGTCATTGTAAATAATAATTTGTTCTTAACTGGTCAAATGAAAAAACTATGTATGAATTTATGGATGGATCAGATGCCGAGCCCCAGATGTAAGTGTGAAGTTTTTCAAAGGGTACATTCAAGTAGTCTAAAGTGGTTTCCTCTCCAGTCTCAATGCCTACTCAATTAATCTGTACTAATGTTTTCACCTATCCCATGATTTCAGATCAGTGCAGAGGAAGAGGAAGCTCCTTGAGACTATTGAGGTGCACCCATCTCTAAAACAGAAGGCCTTGGCAAGGCTGAGAGAGGATTTCACTCTGGGGATTTCTACTCTCAAAGGATTACGCTCAAGGATTAAAGAACGGGTCATAACATTTTACCTACCCACACACTTAATAATTTAGTCACCAATCGAACCAACATCTTACCCATTAAACCAAGAGGACATTTTCTAAATCAGTGTTTCTCAATCTTGGTCCTGCGGACCCAAAGGCTGCAGAAAATGTTAAGGCAGTAGCACTAATCAACTCAACATCAAATCAATGATTAGTGGAATCAGGTGTGTAAAACAAAAATGTGCACCCCTTTGTGTCCCCAGGACCAGGACTAAGAAACACAGTCCTAAATAGAAGGCTAACTGACACAAGGAAATGTAGTGTCCAAGAGATAAATACCTAAACTTGGAGAAAAGTCTTCTTGAAAATACTAATTTAGCCCAAATTATGTATATTTACAGACCCAGTCATATCTGCAACCACAAAGCAGAACATTCTAAAAGAGAGTACACACATTTCCCCAAGTGCAATGTCCACTGAGTGGAGGGCCTAACGTGCTCAAGGGTCCAAAGGTCACGATGACACAGAGGTTGTGTTCAGGAGGGTGCAATTGAATGGAATAGGCCATTACATATCGGCACAATGATTATATTAAAAAAGGCATTGATGATAGGCAGAATGGTTCACACTTAAAATAAAACAAAATTTACTCAATGTACCCTTGTTTCTAGACAAGGTAGGGCTAATACCTGGGTTAAAGGTTACTGCTGGCTTCTTTCCACACAGTTGCATCTAATGGCTGACATTAAACTGCAAAAAATAGTAAAGGAGTATCATAAGTAGCGTAAAAAATATATATATTTTACAGAATGTTTTGGGGTGGTTCAAAGAAGCCTAGAAATCCCCTTCTATTAACCTAAACAGACCTTAAATTAAAATGCAAGCTTAGAATAGGATCGGACGGGATCCCATTGATTAGACAAACGTTGTGTTAAAGGAGGAACAGACAGTCAAACCACTAGCATACATCAACACACATACATGTACGTTTGACATGTTTCGTTGGAACAGGGAAATAAATGAGAAGAAATGTTCAATAATTGTGAAAAATATTCCATCACGAGTCTGTGGTGTGTCGCGGCAGTGTGAGTGTTTTTATGCATAGCCACATCCTCTAGAAAATGACTACAAAACATTGCACTCCATCTAAAAAACAACAAACCTTTTCTCCGGGAGATTACGCAGATATCGCCTCTTGGCAGAAGAATTTGGAACCTTTTCGCCGCTGCAGGAAATACAGGGGCAGCAGCCAGGAAGACATTTACAAAAATAACTACAAGGGAGAATTTAAGACAGAAACAGATATTTAAATGCGTCTAAAATATCATATCATCGACCTGAATGACTGGCAACCTATTTCCTGTATATCTGGCCACATCCCCAGAGAACTTCCACTCCCCATGTGAACAGAGTAGGAGATGAGAGACCAGTCTCAGAGAGAGAGGTATGGTGCATCACTGATGCCTGGCTAGCTGTCTGTCCGTCAGTCACTCTGTGAAGAGGGTTCGTTGTCATCATCGTCCTCCTCTTCCTCGTTGAAGGAGCTGGGCGCCTGGCCTCGAGACTCGGAGAGGGCGGTGCTACTGTGGCTGTAGCTCCTCCTTCCATCCAAAGAGGCAGAGTCCAGGTCATCAGGGAAAGAGCTGAAACACGACAACCCACACCACGGGTCAGTCACTTCAGTTCTCAAATTAAAATCAATCATGCCACCCTTAAGTCATTTATATGGCTTGAGCTTTTCTGTTATCAATAAGGTATGCAACAAAACATTTTGCCACACAAAAACAGAATCATTTCCTGGCTACATCCCAAATGGCACCCTATTCCCTATATAGTGCACTACTTTTGAACAGAGCCACACAGGGATCATAGAAATATCACTCTTCATGTGTAGTGTTCCTATTTGGAAGTGGATTGTGTTCAAATCACAATTTTGATTGAAAAGTTATGAGAGGTAATCTACCTTGTTTGACTGGTGCCTCTGGCCATGCCTGTGGGAGGAGAGACGAGGACAGATTGAAATAACAGAAATGGCCTGTTTCCACACGTATGCACACACACACGTCAAAAACGCCATTTTCCAACTCTCACCTATGATGTAGATCTCTAGAGACCTGGGAATGAGGGACTTGGCCAGGATGAGATTGGGAAGTGCACCGCAGACAATCTCCAGGCCCAGGGACAACCCCATGCGCTTCTATGTCGTCGTGGATCTCAAAGGTGTTGTTGAAGTTGAAAAGGTATTCGCATCGACAGTCAAACGTTCAGCCTGCTTCACAGACCATATGGAAGCTCCAGTCTAGAGTGACTGGTTAAATTGTGTTTTTAAATTGGTTAAAGTAGGACGAAATAGATGTCATTGTAATAATGGGTGAGTGTGCTACATTTACTGTCATCATATATTAAAATATTGAATTACTTTGACATATTTCGTTATGTTATATAACCCTAATTTGTCTATGGTGGACAGAACGTGTTACTACACAGACTAAAGTTTTCCCCACACAATATTACAGGAAATGCACATACTTTTTTTGTTAGAATGGTTAATTGTTAGTATTAAAGTTTATAGTCATCACGATCTCACAAAATTGATTGCTTAAAACAGATTAATATCAGTGTTTGTCATACATGTCAGTCCGTAGAGGGACGCAACAGTCATTTTCAGACCACGGTGGCAAAAAAAAAGGCCATTCCTCCCATAAATGTCTCTGACCTGACATGAATTCATGGATTTGAGGGTTACGCTATCATTAAAATGAAAGCCAAACCCTGTCGCTATTTGGAAACCGATGTGAGGTGGTGTTTCCTTCAAAAGATCCTGTAAAAAAAAGTGTTGTTTCCTTTCCGTCTTGGCTATCTACCAAAATAATTTTCTCAGAGATACAGTGCATTCGGAAAGTATTCAGACCCCTTCCTTGACTTTTTCCACATTTTGTTACATTACAGCCTTATTCTAAAATGTAAAAATGACAAGGCGAAAAACAAGTTTTTGGAAATTTGAGCAAAACCCCCCCAAAAAACAAACAAATATACCTTATTTACATAAGTATTCAGACCCTTTGCTATGAGACTTGACATTTTGCTCAGGTGCATCCTGTTTCCATTGATCATCCTTGAGATTTTTCCACCTGTAGTAAATTCAATTGATTTGGAAAGGCACACACCTGTCCAATTAAGGTCCCACAGTTGACAGTGCATGTCAGAGCAAAAACCAAGCACTGAGGTCGAAAGACTTATCCCCAGAGCTCCGAGACAGGATTGTGTCGAAGCACAGATCTAAGGATGGGTACCAAAAAATGTATGTAGCATTGAAGGTCACCAAGAACACAGTGGCCTCCATCATTCTTAAATGGAAGAAGTTTGGAACCACCAAGACTCTTCCTTAGAGCTGGTCATCCGACCAAACTGAGCAATCGGGGGAGAAGGGCCTTGGTCAGGGAGGGGACCCCTGGTCTCTCTGACAGAGCTACAGAGTACCTTTGTGGAGATGAGAGACCTTCCAGAAGGACAACCATCTCTGCAGCACTCCACCAATCAGGCCTTTATGGTAGAGTGGCCAGACGGAAGCCACTCCTCGGTAAAAGGCACATGACAACAAGATGCTTTGGTCTGATGAAACCAAGATTGAAAGCTTTGGCCTGAATGCCAAGCCACACGTCTGGAGGAAACCTTGCACTATCCCTACGGTGAAGCATGGTGGTGGCAGCATCATGCTGTGGGAATGGTTTTCAGTGGTAGAGACTGGGAGACTAGTCAGGATCGAGGGAAAGATGAACGGAGCAAAGTACAGAGAGATACTGGATGAAAACCTGCTCCAGAGCGCTCAGGACCTCAGACTGGGGCGAAGGTTCACCTTCCAACAGAACAACGACCCTAAGCCAAGACAACGCAGGAGCGGCTTTGGGAAAAGTCGCTCCCTATCCAATCTGACAGAGCTTGAGAGGATCTGCTGAGAACAATGGGAGAAACTCCCCAAATACAGGTGTGCCAAGCTTGTAGCGTCATACCCAAGACTCAAGGCTGTAATCGCTGCCAAAGTACTGAGTAAATGGTCTGAATACTTATGTAAATGTGATATTTCCATTTTTTATTTTTAATACAAAAGTTTTTGCTTTGTCACTATGGCGTATTGTGTGTAGATTGATGAAGGGAAAAAACGATTTAATCAATTTCAGAATAAGGCTGTTACGTAACAAAATGTGGAAAAAAGTCAAGGGGTCTGAATACTTTCCGAATGCACTGTATACACAGTGTACAAAACGTGAACATCTGCTTTTTCCATGACATAGATTGACTAGGTAAGAGCTATGATCCCTTATTGATGCTACTTGTTAAATCCACTTCAATCAGTGTAGATGAAGGAGAGGAAACAATTGAGACATGGATTGTGTATGCGTGCCATTCAGAGGGTGAATGGGCAAGACAAAATAATAACCGCTTGGTAAATATTGATGCGTGTGCAGTTTATAAGTTACTAATTTAGTAAAATACAAGTAGTGTGAACACAAGTGTGACACGTGTGTGTAGGGAGTAACTTTTATGTATTGGTCTTCAAAATATAACGACTTATTTCAGCATGTTGATGATTTATTTGGACATCTAAAACCAGTGTTTTGACACTTGGCCGTGAATCAAAAGCCATTACAACAGGAAGCAGCCATTTTCAATCTATGTTTTAGGAATATAAATGGTACTTTTAATATTATTTTTCAACCGGATTCTACTTTATCAGGTAAAAACTACTGAACGAGAACAAAAACGTGCTATGACTTATTGATTTTGATGATATTAGTGAAATCGTGAAAATATATGTTTGTCCTGGCTACCTACAGAGAGTCGGGGGATTACTGTGGTAGCCATCCGTATAAATCGCATACATTTTAATCACGGTAAAACCTTGTGATCCTAACTGAATTTACTCTTAGCACCGTAGGACAAGTGTTGGCATTTTAATGATAAAGGCGCAATAAGCATGTGTGTTATACTACAGTGGCATTTGGATAAGCGAGTCAGTAATACGTGACCTGGAGTTGTCTTCGCAATAGGCATTTAGGGTGAAGACGTTGCGGTGACACGTACTTGTCGCTGGAGAAGGAGCAGTCGATGACGGTGCGTACGTCTGTGTTCAGGATGATGAAGGGGAGCTGGATGACAGAGCTGGAAGGGGGAGGGGCCAGGGAGGAAGCCTCGCTGGCTTTGTTTCTCTGCACTAGGTTTTTGAAAGAGATTTTCTGTTTGAGGAGAGACGAGCAAGGTTCAGAAACATTTTAGGTGCATTTGATGTAGTTCGCCTGGCTACGGTGTTCCATCAATCTTCCATTGGTCCTAAAGTGCAAACTTTCGAACACACCTATCCACACAGACAGTTTTAAATACATTGTGACGACAACTACAGCTAATCTTATCAATACATACTTCAAAAACATTTATCCCCACATACACATTTTCAATCTCTGAAGGTTGAGCGTGTATGGTTCACGAGTGGAACTACATCATACATGGGCATGGGGCCACGAGTCTTTCCTGGCCAGGTTATGTGGTCAGGAAAAACACCAAGCCCTAGTATGTCGTGGCTAAATCGATTCTGAGGGAAAACCTCAGAGGAATAGGAGCTTGGACTGAAGCTTAAATCTAGCTTTAGAGCGAGTAACCTTCATTAGGGCAGAGCAAAATGTAGCCACAACACACCATCAATCGGAGATGCAGTGAATGACAACTATCCGTGGTGCGGTACATTCCAAGAAACAGACTGCGAATACATTTCGGTGATCGCCAAGTCTTTCTCACAGGGAGAAGTAATCAATAAAGAGAACTCCCCGACCACGCCCACATCCACACCCTTTGGGCCCCTGGGAACTCCAAGGGGTCATACAAAAGTTCCCTTTCATATGCTATTGAGATGCTAACGATAAGCTGTTTTTATGGATTTATAGATGGACAGCTTCCTAGCTCATCACTCACGACCAAGGCATCTGACTTTCGCCCTCTCTCCATCGCACACACACAAAGAGATAAGCGTGTACACACCACACACACACACACACACACACACACACGGGACTGCCCCATTCCTGCAGTATGAGTTCATCCAGTTCAGTTCTCTTCAGCCTGATCCACTTCAGGCGTTTCTGATTCTCCACCTGATTAGAGAAACAGTTTATTAAGCATTTTAGAAAGGACTGGTATAACAACTGTCTAATAGTAATACATCACATAAATAATCTCAAAGTGCTGGTAAAGCAAAAACAAACAAGCAATTTCAAAAGAAACATACAAAAAGTAGCTAGATCAGCATATGGAGCTATTTTGGAGTGCTTATTGTTATTGACTAGATGTAGATGGTCAGCGGTGGTGCTGGTCAGTGTACTGTCTGTGCCCCTCTATCCAACCTCCACTCCACCTTAATGCTGTGCGCCAACAGAACCCTACCCATATCCCACCACTCAGACAGCTAGTGTTGTTCTTTAAGTAACTGACCAGACAGTAGTGATGGATTGCGAAAGTCCTCTGCTGTCAAAAAAGGCCAGCTGTAGGAGTACTTTCCATCTCCTCACTCCCTTATGCCTAGTCCTCCACCAGAATGGGTCACTGTGTGTGTTCGTGTGTTTATCGTGTCCGATCTGTATTCTGCAGGAAGTTGACACACGATACAGATGAGAACTGAAAGAGGTCTTTCGTTTTTCTTCCCATTTCCTTTGTCTGTGCTCCCCTCACCCCTTTCTCTCCATCCACCTGTCCCTCTTTTCCTGAGGTGACAGTGACAGATGTCATGGAGTGGCTGTCAAGGCTCACTTTCAGCTCCCAGAGAGAACTCTGCTGGTTTAAAATGTGTGTGTATGTGTGTAAGATCACCTCCAGGTTTTGACACTCCTGGGCTGAGTTGGTGGGCAGGCCAATCCAGCGTATCTCCTTCTTCTCCTTGGAGATGATGTTCATGGCCATCAGCACGTTGAGGTCATACACGCGCCTGCGGATGTTCTTCTGGTCATACACCTGCTAGGGAGGGAGGGGGAGAGAGAGAGAAGAGTGAGGAAAGATCAAATAAAAGAGAAGTGAGTAAAGAAAAGAGACAAAAAAATACGAGAGAGCAAGGAAACAGAGAATAGCAGAGAAGAGGTTATGATTCTAGGCTTGTCTTGAGGGGGGGTCAAGGGTCATCTCATTAGTAACTGCTCCATGGTGTGTGTCCCTGGCCAGGACTACCCTCTACCCCTCCAGAGGCGCACTGACTGCTAGCCTAGCCCTCATGGTTAATCTGTTTTTAATTAATGATACTTTTTGACATTCCACAGGAAGTAAGCAGATTAGGGCTGGGGCCAAGCTATTTTATGGGGCCATGTCAGTATTAATACCGGAAAGTATTCAGAGGTTGGCTCCCTCCCCACAATTAAAACAGCCAAACTTTCAGTCGGATTCCTCCAACACAATGCTTTGGGATGCAAGGGAACCGTTTGCAACATAATCAACATTCCAAATTCTCTATGACCTCAAATCTGTCATTCGTTAATTGCTTATTTTGAACAGCTTATGAATGGAAAAACAAACGTATCTAACATTTAGCTGCAGAAAAAATGCATCGCTGTTTTGCTCTAATGTCAAATTGGACATATTTGATTTTGTATTCACTTTTATTTATTCAGGGTAGCCCAATGAGACCAGGGTCTCATTCCCAATGGTGTCCTGAGTACAACAATTTTCTCACAAACAAGAAGAAAAATGTACATTGCAAATAAACAAGGAGAATTAAAAGAACCACATGTTGAGTGTTATCCACTACCCTGTTGGCCAGATCGGTTTGTTCTTTATTTATTCATGAAAGGGGACGTTAGAGGCATTGGCTAAAGTATAGTCAGAAATCTGGCCACCTGGCTAGATCCCCTACAATACTTTATCATTCTACTGGCACAATGGGTTAGAGGACCACGGTGCTGGCAACACCAGGGTTGTGTTCATTAGGGCATGCAATGGAAAATATAACCGAAAGACACGCACCGTTTTCTCCAGGTAGTCCCTCCCCGTTTCATTCCGTTTTCTTCCGTTTGGTGCCTAATGAACACGACCCAGGGTTGTTGGTTTGATTCCTGCATTGGCCACATATACAGACTGTGTCACTGTCAACCGTACGTGGTTATGGATGAAAGCGTCTACTCAACAATCATAGTATTTACGGACTCACCGAGTCTGTGGCCATGACGGTGGTGGAGTGGGTGAACTCAGCCACCAGATCGTCGGCCACCTCGTTGTAGGACGCGTTGCCTTTCTTCTGCACCGTCGCACACGCCTTCACGGAGAAATGACTCAGGCCCTTCCCGTTCTTATCGCCCTTCGTCAGCTGATTGCTGTGGTGGAGAGATCACAAAGAAGCAACCGACGCATTAATGGTTAGACGTCTAGGGCTAGCTGTTACACAGATCAAATAATAGTGTATTTGTCACGTGCACAGGATATAGTAGGTGCAAACAGTACAGTGAAGTGCTACTACACCTCCAACTCTACACTTATTTGTCAAACATCCCCTCACACAACGATGAGTTTCTCTCCAACAATGGCGCAAGCAAAAGCGCACTTGTGAAAACCATGACGCATTAACATAAGCATGATGGAGCTCGGCATGAATGTGAAGACCATAGATAGTGCACCCGCTAACGCTTTGACACTCGCCTTCAATGTGCGGTCACAGGATCATGTGACGTGCGCTCATTTAGACGCACCACTCATTGATGCTTCAAAATAGTGTATGGCTTTATACTCAGTACATATGCAGAGCAAATGTGTTGATGCCTACTCATAATATTTAAACTCACCAATATCAGTGTATTTGAAACTGTCCTAAAGGCTAAAGGGTAATAGCACTATTGGGTATAGACTATAGTAATGGGGATGATTCCCAAATGGCACCCTATTCCCTATATAGTGCACTATCCCACAAGGTTCTGGTCAAAAGTAGTGCACAATGTAGGGAATAGGGTGCCATTTGAGATGCACATGTGTAACGGATGTGAAATGGTTAGCTAGTTAGCGGGTACGCGCTAATAGCGTTTCAATCAGTTACGTCACTTGCTCTGAAACCTAGAAGTAGTGTTTCCCCTTGCTCTGCAAGGGCCGCGGCTTTTGTGGAGCGATGGGTAACGATGCTTCGTGGGCGTCAGTTGGTGATGTGTGCAGAAGGTCCCTGGTTCGCGCCCGGGTCGGGGCGAGGGGACGTACTAAAGTTATACTGTTACATTGATGCTGTTGACCCGGATCACTGGTTGCTGCGGAAAAAGGAGGAGGTTGAAAGGGGGGGTGAGTGTAACGGATGTGAAATGGCTAGCTAGTTAGCGGGTACGCGCTAATAGTGTTTCAATCAGTTACGTCACTTGCTCTGAAACCTAGAAGTAGTGTTTCCCCTTGCTCTGCAAGGGCCGCGGCTTTTGTGGAGCGATGGGTAACGATGCTTCGTGGGTGTCAGTTGTTGATGTGTGCAGAAGGTCCCTGCTTCGCGCCTGAGGTCGGGGCGAGGGGACGGTCTAAAGTTATACTGTCACACATGGTTGTGGTTGGAGCAGCGTTTTCTACCCCTCTACTCTCCTAGAGAATTTATCAGATGAGTGCAGTTTTGAAGGCTGAATCTAATTATTGGGAATGTGTGTGTGTGTGTGTGTGTGTCTCTGGGAATCACATATCAATCAGACTCCCTGCATTAACACACACACGCACCTTGCTGCTAGCTAGTTCTTTCCATTGAGGTAATGCAGTGTGTATTTGTGATCATATCACCGGCCATTCAGAACGGTACAAAAATCAAAGCATGTCGAATGCTGGAGTCACGGCACGCTGCCACACAAGTCCTCTTCCATTTGCTGTGTTGCAGGCACACATGTCCTCCTTCTCACAATGGCTCCAGTGTAACACGGTTCCTCTAGCTCCCTGTAGGGCTACCCCCAGGGAGAGGGGAATGGAGGAGAGGGATTCTCGATTTTCATTAGGAGTCACCGCCGAAACATGTAGCTGAAGCACTGTTCATCATTTCACGAGGATCTCACACACACACAGACACACACACACACACACACACACACACACACACACACACACACACACACACACACACACACACACACACACACACACACACACACACAAACAGTACAAAAATCTCTCTCAAATCAGCAGAAACAAGGGAACTTTGGAGGAACGTGAATAAAAACAAGAGAAAACGATCCGTTATGAACCGCACACACAGTGATGCGCCGCACACACAGCAGTGATACAATCACTTGCTCATTCAGGGGCTCATTCTCTGTGATTTACGCACCAAGAGAAACCGAGAGGGGGGGGGGGGGGGGGGGGGGGGGGGGGTAGTGGGGCACGGAGAGGGGGGGGGGAAATAATGTGAATATGCACGAGTGCATTTGTGAGTGAGAGAAAGAGAACAGTGAAAGACAGGAACAAAGAGAAGGAGAGAGCGAGAGAACAGAGAGAGAGAGTGGACAGGGAGAAAACGAGGGAGAATGTACAAGTAGACACGTGAAGACAGGCGCACACACGCAGCCAAACGAGTGAGCAGTCAAGTGTCCACTGACAAACATTCCTCATCCTTGCACAACACAAACATATGCACCCTCTCCCACACAGCGCAGTTCACTCTGACACCTAGTACAGTAGAGAGTAGGAGACAACTTCAGAGCCGCTCGTTACATAACTGGCTCTCTGTGGAGCACACACACATGCAGAGGGGACGACTGTGTGTGTGTGTGTGTAGTGTATGAGGCAGGAAGTGGAGATGGGTAAGGCGCAGCGTGGTGGAAGCTTAGGGTCCCAGTTGTCAGGACAAATTAGTTCCAGAACCCCAGCTAGGGGAGAGAGAGAGAGAGAGAGAGAAGACGAGAAACAGGCTGGTGGTGAATGTGCCATAACAGATAGAGGGATTGTAATCAGTCGGTGTGAGGAAGAAACAGCACACTCAGTTACGCAGAAACAACAGAGGCACTTTTTCTCCTTAGCAACAGAGCTGCCGCTCTGCACCACAGCCGGTGCTGTAGTGGGAGTCTGAGGAGTGTTTCTTGGCAGTGTGTCTGCAGAGTGGCTCAGTGGGGGAGGAGGGGAGAGGGATGACCTTTCACTGAACAGCACAGCTCAGAGCCAACACATCCGCCACAGAGTGTGCAGGGGGGGGGGGGGGGGGGGGGGCTTGGCCCCGAGAAGAGCTCCTCTCACCTGGTGCTTGTGAGTGGGGAGAGGGAAGAATAAAGCATAGATATCAGAAGAGATGGACAGAACAGAGAGAGGAAAAGAGACCAGAGATCTGAGCTTACGAGGACCAAACACGGAGAGAAATCTCAGTCTTGCACAGTGTTAGTGAGAAAGAGCAAGTACCAGAGGGGGTGAGTTGTGAGTTTGAAAACGATAGAAGTAAAAGGAGTGAGGTAGAAATGGAGGGAGGGAGAGAGAGGGTTTGGCAATAGGTCTTACTATGTGTTGAATTAATTATTCACTGCTGAGAACGTGGCATGCAGAACGCACAGACTCTCACATGCCTTTAAAATTTGAGTGCATCTTGCTCAAGGAACCATTTCCACACACACTCTAGGGCTGCACGATTTGGACAAAATATCTCATAGCATTTTTTGGCCAGATATTGAAATTTCGATTATGAATTTTTGAACACTAGGGTAAAAAATATGGTAATTCCATCAGACATGGTTAAAACAACTGTCAGGGTAGAGATCATATGAATGAACACATACTGTAGCTAGCTAACTGAATACAAAATCAAAATAAACAAATATTTTCCAATAATGTTACAGGCTACATATGATAATAGATAGGATTATTACACCTTCATATTAACAAACATACATTTTGAACATGATCATCAAAATATAGTGTCCTATAAGCGCAGCGCTTATTAATTAATGAATAACATGAGTTCCTATTTCACAATTATGAGTTCTTAAATAACCTAGGTTAATTATTTATTCAGGCAGGCATAGGATGCAGATGGAATAGGAAGCTTATGATTGTGTAATTATGTAGAAGTTGGCCCAATCAGGCCTTAAAAACATGTAACACGTAGCCTGACAATTGCAAGGTGCAGCCTGTGTCCAAAACATTGTCTGGTCCAGTCATTCAACACACGTTTCAACTTCTCCCTTAATTTCGTTATCAAATCAAATTTTATTAGACTATATACAGGGGGGTACCGGTACAGAGTCAATGCGCGGGGGCACCGACCTGTCGAGGCAATATGTACCTGTAGTTAGAGTTATTAAAGTGGCTATGCATAGATGATAACAACAGAGTCGCAGCGGTGCAAAAGGGTGGGGGGAGGGCAATGCAAATAGTCTGGGTGGCCATTTGATTAGATGAGTCTTAAGGCTTGGGGGTAAAAGCTGTTTAGAAGCCTCTTGGACCTAGAGTTGGCAGTCCGGTACCGCTTGCCGTGTGGTAGCAGAGAGAACAGTCTATGACTAGGGGGGCTGGAGTCTGAACATTTTTAGGGCCTTCCTCTGACACCGCCTGGTATAGAGGTCCTGGATGGCAGGAAGCTTGGCCCCAGTGATGTACTGGGCTATACGCACTACCCTCTGTAGTTCCTTGCGGTCGGAGGCTGAGCAGTTGCCATACCAGGCAGTGATGCAACCAGTCAGGATGCTCTCGACGGTGCAGCTGTAGAACCTTTTGAGGATCTGAGGACCCATGCCAAATCTTTTCAGTTTCCTGAAAAGGTTTTGTCGTGCCCTATTCACGACTGTCTTGGTGTGCTTGGATCATGTTAGTTTGTTGATGATGTGAACACCAAGGAACTTGAAGCTCTCAACCTGCTCCACTACAGCCCTGTCGATGAGAATGGCGATGTGCTCAGTCCTCTTTTTCCTGTAGTCCACAATCATCTCCTTTGTCTTGATCACGTTGAGGGAGAGGTTGTTATCCTGGCACCACCCGGCCAGGTCTCTGACCTCCTCCCTATAGGCTGTCTCATTGTTGTCGGTGATCAGGCCATAGTGGTTTTGATACCATTATTCTGTCCTTTGTTCTACCACTGTTGTGTCATCGGCAAACTTAATGATGGTGTTGGAGTCGTGTCTGGCCGTGCAGTCATGAGTGAACAGGGAGTACAGGAGGGGACTGAGCACGCACCCTGAGGGGCCCCTGTGTTGAGTATCAGCGTGGCAGATGTGTTGTTACCTACCCTTACCACCTGGGGGCGGCCCGTCAGGAAGTCCAGGATCCAGTTGCAGAGGGAGGTGTTTAGTCCCAGGGTTCTTAGCTTATTGATGAGCTTTGAGGGCACTATGGTGTTGAACGCTGAGCTGGAGTCAATGAATAGCATTCTCACATAGGTGTTCCTTTTGTCCAGGTGGGAAAGGGCAGTGTGGAGTGCAATAGAGATTGCATCATCTGTGGATCTGTTAGGTCAGTATGCAAATTGGAGTGGGTCTAGGGTTTCTGGGATAATGGTGTTGATGTGAGCCATGTCCAGCCTTTCAAAGCACTTCATGGCTACAGACGTGAGTGCTACGTGTCTGCAGTCATTTAGGCCGGTTATTTTAGTGTTCTTTGGCACAGGGACTATGGTGGTCTGCTAAAAAAAATTAGGTCTTGCAGACTTGGACAAGAAGAGTCAGTGAAGACACTTGCCAGTTGGTCAGCGCGTGCTCGCAGTACACGTCCTGGTAATCCGTCTGGCCCTGCGGCCTTGTGAATGTTGTGATCACACAGTCTTCCGAAACAGCTGGTGTTCTCATGCATGTTTCAGTGTTATTTTCCTCAAAGCGAGCATAGAAGTAGTTTAGCTCATCTGGTAGGCTCGTGTCACTGGAAAGCTCTCGGCTGTGCTTCCCCTTGTAGTCTGTAACGGTTTGCAAGCCCTGCCACATCTGACGAGCGTCAGAGCCAGTGTAGTATGATTCGATCTTAGTCCTGTATTGATGCTTTGTCTGTTTGATGGTTTGTCGGAGGGCATGGCGGAATTTCTTATAAGCTTCCGTGTTAGAGTCCCGCTCCTTGAAAGCGCAGCTCTAGCCTTCAGCTCAGTGCGGATGTTGCCTGTAATCCATGGCTTCTGGTTGGGGTATGTACGTACGGTCACTGTGGGGACAATGTCATCGATGCACTCATTGATGAAGCCAATGACTGATGTGGTGTACTCCTCAATGCCATCAGAGGAATCCCGAAACACATTCCAGTCTGTGCAAGCAAAAAAGTCCTTTAGCTTAGCATCTGCTTCATCTGACCACTTTTTTATTGATCGAGTCACTGGTGCTTCAATTTTTGTTTGTAAGTAGGAATCAGGAGGATAGAATTATGGTCAGATTTGCCAAATGGAGGGTGAGTGAGAGCTTTGTATTGGTCTCTGTGTGTGGAGTAAAGGTGGTCCAGAGTTTTTTTTCCTCTGGTTGCACATTTAACATGCTGACAGAAATTTGGTTAGACGGATTTAAGTTTCCCTGCATTAAAGTCCCCGGCTACTAGGAGTGCCGCCTCTGGGTAAGCATTTTCCTGTTTGCTTATTGCGGAATACAGCTCATTGAGTGCGGTCTTAGTGCCAGCATCAGTTTATGGTGGTATGTAGACAGCTACGATAAATACAGATGAAAACTCTCTCAGTAGATAATGTAGTCTACAGCTTATCATGAGATACTCTACCTCAGGCGAGCAAAACCTTGAGACTTCCTTAGATATCGTGCAACAGCTGTTATTTACAAAATACATAGTCCGCCGCCCCTTGTCTTACCAGACGCCGCTGTTCTATCCTGCCGATACAGCGTTTTGTTGATAATGTCGTCGTTCAGCCACGACTCTGTGAAGCCTATGATATTACAGTTTTGAATGTCTCGGTGGTAGTTTAATCTTCCGCATAGGTCATCAAATTTATTTTCCAAATATTGCACATTTGCTAGCAGAATGGAAGGAAGTGGGGATTTATTCGATCGCCTACGAATTCTCAGAAGGCAGCCCGCCCGCTGGTCCCTTTTTCTCCGCCTTCACGCAAATGTCAGGGATCTGGGCCTGTTCCCGGGAAAGAAGTATATCATTCACGTCGGACTCATTAAAGGAAAAAAAAGGATAAAGGATTCTGCCAGTCCGTGGTGAGTAATCGCAGTTCTGATGTCTAGAAGTTATTTTCGGGTCATAAGAGACGGTAGCAGCAATATTATGTACAAAATAAGTAGAAAAATAAGTTACAAACAACGCAAAGGGGGAAAAAACACAATTGGTTAGGAATACGTAAAACGTCAGCCTTGTTCTCCGGTGCCGTCTTGTCGACCCAGTGTTGGGGTGGCGACTTGGGAGAAATATGTGCAAGATGGAATTTGTATCTCCTGTCCAGTTGGCTTATCCTCTTCTTGAAGCCGTCTTTGCCGACTGTAAATAGGAACCATGTGTTTGGCTATGTGAAAGGTGATAGCCTCTGTGATTTCTGTGTCTGCGGCACAGGAGGTTGGTGGCACCTGAATTGGGGAGGACGGGCTCTTGGTAATGGCTGAAGTGGAATAAGTGGAATGGTATCAAATACATCAAACACATGGTTTCCATGTGTTTAATGCCATTCCATTCGCACCGTTCCAGCCATTATTACGAGCCGTCCTCCCTTCGGCAGCCTCCACTGGTCTGCGGGATGTTTTTTCGTAGGGCGTTACACTTGATGGCTGGTTGTGGCTGAGGGGCTTTGCTGCTGTCGGGTGCTTTTGTTTTACCATGCAATCGTCATAAAGTAGAGGATGGTTATTCTTCAAAGGATTGAATACATTTGTGGTGTTGCCTGTTTTTGTAGCCACAACTCTGAAGCATTCTTTGCACAACAGTTGCATTTGGTTGACATTGGTTTTCCTGTAGCTGAAATACTGCCATACCACTGAAGACGTGCCCCTCTTTGGCACCAAATCCAAGTTCTCGTTAGCACTAATGTTTCAAACTCTGAGTTAAAGCCACAGAGTTTATAAACCTCATACTAAACCTCTAAACCTAAACCGCCCTTTCTCTCCTCACCAGCATCTTCTAACTGCACGCTCAACGCAAGGATGCTTGTTATTGACCAGCATGTGCATGTCATGCAGAGTGAGAGAGCCTGCTTGTGGTTGTTCAGCATCCTCTGTGCATGTAGAGTGAATGAACAAAGTCTAGCACATCTCATTGGAGGAGGTACCGTACTCTAGTTTTTGATGTATTAACGGAGTGTCAAAGAAAGGAGAACATTGCAGCCTCTTGGGAAATGGATATTGCACATGTCAATATCGCAATTTCGATCTGAATTTGATTACTCATGCAGCCCTAACACATTCTCCCCCTGACACACACGTACATACTACACATGTGCACACACGCGCACACATACATGTACACATACGTACAGTACATGTACACACACACCTTCTGATGGTTACATAATCCACTAGTGAAAAGGCAGTCATGGCCACTCCTACAAATCCACTGCAGTTCTTACTAACCAGTACTGTCATTCACTGTGCCCTCTAAGAAACACAAAAAGAGAGAGAGGATGGGAGAGAGATAGGGGGAGACAGGGGGAGAGAGGGATAGAGAGAGAGGGGGGGGAATATTTTTTTTTTAAAGTTCTGGGCGGGCATGTTACGAGAGAAAGAGACCGCACCTGAGAAGCGGTGGGAACACATAAGAAACAAGATGGTATACATAGGAGATGGCAGAGAGGCAGGAGAGAGGGGGAGGCATGGTGAGAGAGAGAGACAGTGTTCTGCTGTAGTGAGTCAGCAGTGACCTGATCTCTCAGGGGAATGTGCCTGTGTGTGTGTGTGTGTGTGTGTGTGTGTGTGTGTGTGTGTGTGTGTGTGTGTGTGTGTGTGTGTGTGTGTGTGTGTGTGTGTGTGTGTGTGTGTGTGTGTGTGTGTGTGTGTGTGTCAGACTGAGATGCACATTGGACTAACACAAAAGAAAATGCCACAGACTGCAGCTGAGCTCTTAAGGAGCCCCCGCCCTTCCTACACATGCTCCGCAGGCATGCACATCACCTCCATCTACATTTTGCTGAGCCTTGTAGTTACCTGGCTGAAGAGTCTCCTGAGCACAGCCCATCCCTGCAACACAGACACAGAGAAATGGTTAGTTTGAAGCAGTGTGTGTACTGTTTAACATGAATTCAATATTCAAAAACTCTGTTAACTACTAAATACTATGTTAAGTGTGTGTCAGTCAGTAGTCAGTTCTCCTAGATTACAACCCATTCCATTGCCTAATGAACTGGTTTGCTTAGGAAATAATGAGACGCTTCAGCTTAGTGAGATGCTGTGAGAGACTCAGTCTCCATCTGCGACTTGTTTGACTGGATAATCCTCCTGCACTGTTCCTTTCATTTATTTTTTTATATTTAAGCAATAAATCCAGTGGAGGTGTGGCATATGGCCACTATATCACAGCTAAGGGCTATTCTTAGGCGCAATGCGTCGTGCCTAAGACCAGCCCTTAGCCGTGGTGTATTAGCCATATACCACAAACCCCCAAGGTGCTTTATTGCTATTATAAACTGGTTACCAACGTAATTATTATTAGCAATAAGAATAAATGTTTTGTCATGTCTGTGGTATACGGTCTGATATACCATGGCTGTCAGCCAGTCAGCATTCAGGGTTCAAACCACCCAGTTTATAATCTTCTATATACAGTATTGGATGCAAGGATGTCAGGTGATACAAATAATATTGGTAGCAAGGGTCCTGTTCATTAGGCACCAAAATGAAGGAGAAAAAAAGGGAAGGGCAACCTGAACTCATCCAACATGAAGCGCTCATTTTTGTTTTTCAATTTCAAAACGTCTTCCAATTGACGCTCTAATGAACACCGCCCAGGTGAGTCATTGAGAACAGATTCTGTGCCAAGTTGTGGGTGACTCTCTGTGTGTGGTGACTGAGCCGGATCAGGTTGGGTGTAATATTTGAGAGGCCTACTATGCAGAAGTGTCTCGAAGCTGGAGCCCAACAAAAGAGACAAGATCAGCAGGATGCAGCAGAATGCTAATAATACCCCCAGCTAATTATAACACGCTACAGTCAGTCTGCAGTCTGCCACACGCTATTCCTTCTCCTCCCAGCCAGGCCTTCCTTTTACACTTCACCATACACTGGCTTTCACAGATGGAAGAGGATGGGAGATCTGGGGTGTATTCATTAGCACACACCGTAGCGAAACACTTTGCATCAGAAAACGTGTTGTAACAAAAACGAGAACTTGTTATTGAACAAATTCAGACATTCTGAATTATACTAGTATACTTCGTTTGGTACCTGGGGAATACACCTTTGATCATCGACCTGACTCTTAACCACCGAGAAAATATTGACAGAATCCCCCAAAAAACCTGCAGCAGTGGCTGTATTTCTGTGAACATAACATTAAAGCCGATCGATTAGAAAAAAGCCTATTTACTAGCCTAATCGCTGGACTCCATCACACACTTGTATGCTAATTGCACACATTGAAATTGTCACACTGTAGTGTTGCCATGCCTCTGCTATCAGCCCATCACAGTCCAGGGGACTCCTTGTTTCCTCCAATCAAATCAAATGTTATTTGTCACATGCTTCGTAAACAACAGGCGTAGACTAACAGTGAAATGCTTACTTATGGGCCCTTCCCAACAATGCAGAGAGAAATAACAGAAAATGAATACCACGTAATAATAAAAGTAATACTAAATATATAATGAGTAACGATAACAGGATAGATCATTAACAGTAGCAGAAGCATAAGTGATGAGTAAAAAAAGTTAGTGCAGAAAGGGTCAATACAGATAGTTAAACTATTTAGCAGTCTTATGGCTTGGTGGTAGAAGCTGTTCAAGTCTTGCCATGTGGTAGCAGATAAAACAGTCTAGATTGGAGTTTTATTTAGTCACATGCACAGGGTCACAGATGTAATTGCAGTGTACAGTGAAATAGTTACATTCTAACAGTGTAGGTGTGAATGAAATTATATGAATAATAATAATAATAATACAAATGATAATATATGCAGTGTCTTCAGAATGTATTCACACCCCTAGACTTTTTCCACATTTTGTGGTGTTACAACTGGAATTTAAAAAGGATTACATTGAGATTTTGTGTCACTGGCCAACACACAATACAAAGTGTCAATGTGGAATCATTTTTTTTTATTATACATTTAGTTTAAATTTTATTTTATTTTTTACAAATGAATTAAAAATGAAAAGCTTAAATGTCTTGAGTCAATAAGTATTCAACCCCTTTGTTATGGCTAGTCTAAATAAGTTCAGGAGTAAAAATGTGCTCAGCGATCGGTGTCCCGTCAACGGGACAGTTGTAAATCATGCAGCGCCTTGTGTCACGATTGCAGGTTTTAGAGAAACAACAAATGTCGGTACATATAAGTGTCTTATATCGGCTGAAAGCTTAAATTCTTGTTAATATAACTGCACTGTCCAGTTTACAGTAGTTATTACTGAGAAAAAATGCCATGCTATTGTTTGAGGAGAGCTCCTAACAAGAACCAGACTTCACTATATCATTAAGGGTGTAGTATATCCTATAGGACACCAAATTTGGTCAGAGAGCGACGCCTTCATGGCACGCCGATGACGCGGGCAGTCTTCACTTGATCGACTCTAACTTAGTCAAATAAGCACCAATCAGGATCAAACAAAGCTAGCTAGATAGCCAATGAGCTGGGCTTTACGGAAACACTGTATATGTCGCAAAATGTAGCTGCTAACCTTTTTTTCGACAGCATGCCTTTTCCTTTTGGACAAACATTTTACGAATTTCAGTTATGAAAACTGGTTGTTTTGCAAATGTTGAACTTATAATATGGCTACTAATACTATTATTGCACACAGTGAGTCCATGCAACTTATTATGTGACCCGTTAATAAATCTTCTTAGGGATAGCCCCCTTTTTAAAATCTTTGCCTAAAATGACATACCCAAATCTAACTGCCTGTAGCTCAGGCCTTGAAGCAAGGATATGCATATTCTTAGTACCATTTGAAAGGAAACACTTTGAAGTTTGTGGAAATGTGAATTGAATGTAGGAGAATATAACACAATAGATCTGGTAGAAGAAAATACAAAGAAAAAAACTACAGTTTTTTCTCTTTTTTTCGACCACCATCTTTGAAATGCAACAGAAAGGTCCCACTTACAGCCATCACTCTGGTTCTAATTCCGAGGGTGATCAAGTGAAGACCGCCCGCGTCATCGGCGTGCCATGAAGGCGTCGCTCACTGTCCCATTGACGTGCCGATCCCTAAGCACTTTAAAATGATATTTAATGACTACCTAATCTCTGTACCCCACACATACAATTATTTGTAAGCTCCCTCAGTCGAGCAGCAAATTTCAAACACAGATTCAACCACAAAGACCTAGGAGGTTTTCCAATGCCTCAAAAGACACATATTGGTAGAGGGGTAAAAGAAAAAGAAAAAAGACATTGATATTGAATATCCGTTTGAGCATGGTGAAGTTATTAATTACACTTTGGATGGTGTATCACTAAAAAAGATTGTAACGGTCGTCCTCCTACTCTTCAGACGAAGAGGAGGAGTAGGGATTGGACCAAAGTGCAGCGTGATACTTTGACATAACAAAGTTTATTAAAGTACAGACGAAAACCGAAAACACTTCAACAAACTACAAAATAACAAAACGACGTAGACAGACCTGAACATGGAACTTACATAAATACACGAAGAACTCACGAACAGGAACAGACTACATCAAACGAACGAACAAACCGAAACAGTCCCGTGTGGTGCAACATACACAGACACAGAAGACAATCACCCACAAACAAACAGTGTGAACAGCCTACCTTTATATGGTTCTCAATCAGAGGAAACGTCAAACACCTGTCCCTGATTGAGAACCATATAAGGCTAATTACCACTAACCTAAACATAGAAACACAAAACATAGAATGCCCACCCAAACTCACGCCCTGACCAACTAAACACATACAAAAATAACAGAAAACAGGTCAGGAACGTGACAGAACCCCCCCCTCAAGGTGCGAACTCCGGACGCACCACCAAAAGTCTAGGGGAGGGTCTGGGTGGGCATCTGTCCACGGTGGCGGCTCAGGCTCTGGGCGTGGTCCCCATCCCACCATAATCAATCCCCGCTTTCGTATCCCCCTCTCAATGACCACCCTCCAAATAAACCCACCTAAATTTAGGGGCATCACCGGGATAAGGGGCAGCACCGGGATAAGGGGCAGCTCCGGACTGAGGGACGGCAGCTCCGGACTGAGGGACGGCAGCTCCGGACTGAGGGACGGCAGCTCCGGACTGAGGGACGGCAGCTCCGGACTGAGGGACGGCAGCTCCGGACTGAGGGACGACAGCACCGGACTGAGGGACGACAGCACCGGACTGAGGGACGGCAGCACCGGACTGAGGGACGGCAGCACCGGACTGGATGGCGGATCCTGGCTGGCTGGCTCTGGCGGATCCTGGCTGGCTGGCTCTGGCGGATCCTGGCTGGCTGGCTCTGGCGGATCCTGGCTGGATGACGGCTCTGGCGGATCCTGGCTGGATGACGGCTCTGGCGGATCCTGGCTGGATGACGGCTCTGGCTGGTCATGGCTGGATGACGGCTCTGGCTGGTCATGGCTGGATGACGGCTCTGGCTGGTCATGGCTGGATGACGGCTCTGGCTGGTCATGGCTGGATGACGGCTCTGGCTGGTCATGGCTGGATGACGGCTCTGGCTGGTCATGGCTGGATGACGGCTCTGGCTGGTCATGGCTCGCTGACGGCTCTGGCTGGTCCTGTCTGGCGGAAGGCTCTGGCTGATCCTGTCTGACGGAAGGCTCTGGCTGATCCTGTCTGGCGGAAGGCTCTGGCTGATCCTGTCTGGCGGAAGGCTCTGGCTGATCCTGTCTGGCGGAAGGCTCTGGCTGATCCTGTCTGGCGGAAGGCTTTGGCGGCTCCTGTCTGGCGGAAGGCTCTAGCGGCTCCTGTCTGGCGGAAGGCTCTAGCGGCTCCTGTCTGGCGGACGGCTCTGTAGGCTCATGGCAGACGGGCGGCTTTGCAGGCTCATGGCAGACGGGCGGCTTTGAAGGCTCAGTACCGATGGGCAGTTCATGCGACGCTTGGCAGACGGACAGTTCAGACGGCGTTGGGCAGACGGGCAGTTCAGGCGCCGCTGGGCAGACGGGCAGTTCAGGCGCCGCTGGGCAGACGGCAGACTCTGGCCGGCTGAGACGCACTGTAGGCCTGGTGCGTGGTACCGGAACTGGAGGTACCGGGCTAAGGACACGCACCATCAGGCTAGTGCGGGGAACAACAACAGGGCACACTGGACTCTCAAGGCGTACTATAGGCCTGGTGCGTGGTACCGGCACTGGTGTTACCGGGCTGAGGGCACGCACATCAGGGCGAGTACGGGGAGAAGGAACAGTGCATACAGGGCTCTGGAGACGCACAGGAGGCTTGATGCGTGGTGCCGGAACTGGAGGCACTGGGCTGGAGACACGCACCACAGGGAGAGTGCGTGGAGGAGGAACAGGGCTCTGGAGACGCACTGGAAACCTGGTGCGTGGTGTAGGCACTGGTGGTACTGGCCTGGAGCGGGGAGGTGGCGCCTGAAATACCGGACCGTGCAGGCGTACTGGCTCCCTTGAGCACTGAGCCTGCCCAACCTTACCTGGTTGTATGCTCCCCGTCGCCCGACCAGTGCGGGGAGGTGGAATAACCCGCACCGGGCTATGTAGGCGAACCGGGGACACCATGCGTAAGGCTGGTGCCATGTAAGCCGGCCCGAGGAGACGCACTGGTGGCCAGATATGTAGAGCCGGCTTCATGGCACTTGGCTCAATGCTCATTCTAGCCCTGCCAGTGCGGGGAGGTGGAATAACCCGCACCGGGCTATGCACACGTACAGGAGACACCATGCGCTCTACTGCGTAACACGGTGTCTGCCCGTACTCTCGCTCTCCACGGTAAGTACAGGGAGTGGGCGCAGGTCTCCTACCTGACTTCGCCACTCTCCCTCTTAGCCCCCCCCCAAGAAATTTTTGGGGTTTACTCACAGGCTTCCTTGCTAGTCGCGTACCCTCATAACTCCGGTTTCTCTCTCCGGTTGCCTCTGCTCTCCTAATCGCCTCCAGCTGTTCCCATGGGAGGCGATCTCTTCCAGCCAGGATCTCCTCCCATGTGTAGCAACCCTTGCCGTCCAAAACATCCTTCCATGTCCACGAGTCCTGGTTTCTTTGCCGCTGTTGCTGGTTCCTCTCACGCTGCTTGCTCCATGGTTGGTGGGTGATTCTGTAACGGTCGTCCTCCTCCTCTTCAGACGAAGAGGAGGAGTAGGGATTGGACCAAAGTGCAGCGTGATACTTTGACATAACAAAGTTTATTAAAGTACAGACGAAAACCGAAAACACTTCAACAAACTACAAAATAACAAAACGACGTAGACAGACCTGAACATGGAACTTACATAAATACACGAAGAACTCACGAACAGGAACAGACTACATCAAACGAACGAACAAACCGAAACAGTCCCGTGTGGTGCAACATACACAGACACAGAAGACAATCACCCACAAACAAACAGTGTGAACAGCCTACCTTTATATGGTTCTCAATCAGAGGAAACGTCAAACACCTGTCCCTGATTGAGAACCATATAAGGCTAATTACCACTAACCTAAACATAGAAACACAAAACATAGAATGCCCACCCAAACTCACGCCCTGACCAACTAAACACATACAAAAATAACAGAAAACAGGTCAGGAACGTGACAAAGATACAGGCATCCTTCTTAACTCAGTTGCCAGAGAGGAAGGAAACCGCTCAGGGATTTCACCATGAGGCCAATGGTGACTTTAAAATAGATAGAGTATATTGGCTGTGATAGAAGAAAACTGAGGATGGAACAACAACATTGTAGTTACTCCACAATACTAAGCTTATTGACAGAGTGAAAAGAAGGAAGCCTGTACAGAATACAAATATTCCAAAATATGCATCCTGTTTGCAACAAGGCACTAAAGTAATACTGCAAAAAATGTGGCAAAGCAATACATTTTTTGTCCTGAATACAAAGTGTTATGTTTGGAGCAAATCCAATACAACACATTACTGAGTACCACTCTTCATATTTTCAAGCATAGTAGTGACTGCATCATGTCATGAGTATGCTTGTAATTGTTAATGACTAGGGAGTTTTTCAGGATACAAAAATGTATGGGAATGGAGCTAAGCACAGGCAAAATCCTATAGGAAAACCTGGTTAAGTCTGCTTTCCACCAGACCCTGGGAGATTAAGTCACCTTTCAGCAGGACAATAACCTAAAACACAAGGCCAAATCTACACTGGAGTTGCTTACCAAGAAAACAGTGAATGTGGCCGAGTTAGTTTTGACTTAAATCTATGGCAAGATCAGAAAATGGTTGTCTAGCCATGATCAACAACCAATTTGACAGAGCTTGAAGATTTTTTGAATGAATAATGGACAAATGTTGCACCATCCAAGTGTGGAAAGCTCTTAGAGCAGTGGTCAAGATCACTTTCACAGTCAAAAAGCAAGCAGAGATCAACCACTCGGATATATTATATATATATATATATATATATATATATATATATATATATATATATATATATATATATATATATATATATATACACTTATTTATTTTTTATGACTTAAAAAGACAATTATTTCAATTTAGGCTCAGCGGTGCCTGATCTATTTTATCAAAGCTTAAGTTTAAATATAATATGATCTGAGAAGAACAATATTGGAAGGCCAAGCATATAGCCAATATGCTGTGATAAACGTATTAGTTGTACTGCGCAAATGTCATTCCTACAGAACTGTTTTTAGTAATGTTGCATAGGCTTACATTTTTTATTTTACTGGACTGATGGTACCTGCATCTGATGGTTAGTCTCAGCGGAGGGAGGGAGAGAGAAGCATAGGGCCCATCCCTGCTCTCTCCTTTCCTCCGGCGAGATTGACCAGAGAGAGGGGACACCGTCCTCCCACTGATGGCAAAACTCAAGTCGCACCGCATAATTTTTGCCTCATGCACAAATTCATGTTGTTCCTATGACCAGAGAATGTGAAGTATTCCTCGACATTAAAATAGACATGACGAGCTGCTAATAATAAAAACTCAGGCCTATCAATACACTACTAATTCATTGAAGCTGCAGCACGAGAGGAAGTAGGGAGAAGCACGTTTTAGGTTTTGTAAAAGTGTTTGAATAAAAACAGTGTTGACAGTGCTGAATAAAACTTAATCATAAAAACAGCAGCTCTTTGTGGTATTCTTTGACAGTTTCTCTCTGGTCATGCTATGAAATCTCATGTCGGCTAGTGTCAAACTTTTCTGTGGGGTCATGAAAGCTGTACTAGGCACAGGGATTTGAGCTATCCGATTGGCCAGCGCAGGAGGTGCACTTGATTTTGTCCCTTCAGACAAATAAAATGGTTCAAAATGGGAACACATTGCATACCCGGCGCGCAGGGCTATTGAATCAAGTGCGCCTTCTGCCAAAAGCACAGAGTCGAAAAAAGAAAGTAGCGCAAGCCTTTATCGTTGTCTTTTCTATAGAAATGTTTGCTGATCAACTAGGAACGCCTAGAAAAATCGACGACCAGTTGGTGACCACTATCTTAGAGGCTTACCCAGAAAGACTCACAGCTGTAATCGTTCCCAAAGGTGCTTCTAAAAGTATTGACTGAGGGGTTTGAATACTTAAGTAAATTAGATATCTGTAATGAATTTTCAGTAAATTTGCAAAAAACGTCTAAAAACACGTTTTTATTTTGTCATTATGGGGTATTGTGTGCAGACGGGTGAGAAACATTTTTATTCAATTTTTTATTCAGGCTGTAACAACAAAATGTGGAACAAGTCAAGGGGCATGAATACTTTCTGAAGGCACTGTACATATTTACAACTGTGATGATATATATACAGTAAATGTCCATTGGGTTTTGTGTGTGTGGGGGGTAGAAGCTAATGACCAGTCTGTTAATTTTAGCCTTGATACTCCAGTACTGCCCGCATCGGAGTGATGGAAGAGCGAAGAGGCGTTGTCATGCCATCTTCACAGCCATGTTGGTGTGTGTAGACCTAATCAAATGTATTTATAAAGCCCTTCTTACATCAGCTGATATCTTAAAGTGCTGTACAGAAACACAACCCCAAACAGCAAGCAATGCTGGTGTAGAAGCACGGTGGGTAGGAAAAACTCCCTAGAAAGGACAGAACCTAGGAAGAAACCTAGAGAGGAACCAGGCTATGAGGGGTGGCCAGTCCTCTTCTGGCTGTGCCGGGTGGAGATTATAACAGAACATGGCCAAGATGTTCAAATGTTCATAGATGACCAGCAGGGTCAAATAATAATAATCACAGTCGATGTCCAGGGTGCAACAGGTCAACACCTCAGGAGTAAATGTCAGTTGGCTTTTCATAGCCGATCATTGAGAGTATCTCTACCGCTCCTGCTGTCTCTAGAGAGTTGAAAACAGCAGGTCTGGGACAGGTAGCACGTCCGGTGAACATGTCAGGGTTCCATAGCCGCAGGCAGAACAGTTGACAGTTTCAGTTGAAACTGGTGCAGCAGCACGGCCAGGTGGACTGGGGACAGGCGGGCGAGGACTTTGTATGCATCGTGGAAGTTCGAGTAGCAGTGGTCGAGAGTATTAGCTCTACGTGTTGTCCAATCAATATGCTGATAGAATTTAGGTAGCATTGTTCTCAAATTTGCTTTGTTAAAATCCCCAGCTACAATAAATGCAGCCTCCGGATATCTAGTTTCCAGTTTAAACAGAGTCCAGTGAAGTTCCTTGAAGGGCCGTCTTGGTGTTCGCTTGAAGGGGCGGGGATGTACACAACTGTGACAATAACTGACAAGAATTCTCTTAGTAAGTAGAATGGCCGGCATTTGATTGTAAGGAATTCTAGGTCGGGTGAGCAGAAGGACTTGAGTTCCTGTATGTTGTTATGATTACACCATGAGTCGTTAATCATGAAGCGCCCTTCCTCTTCCCAGAGAGGTGTTTATCTCTGTCGGTGCAATGCATGGAGAAGCCCGGTGGCTTAACCGATTCCGACAACATATCCCAATACATATCTTATGTTGCCTTGTGGATTTATTTTAGAAAGTCATTTAGATTGAAACCAGGCAAACACCCCACATATTCATCTTTGTGGATGAGGCTGGTTTCAACTTGGCCAAAACACGGTGGTGAGGAAGGAATGTGATTGGGAAAAGTGCCACAGTGGATGTCCCGGGCCAGAGGGGTGCCAACATCACAATGTGTGCAGCAATATCCTCTGATGGATTGCTGTTACACAAACTGCTAATTGGGCCATTCAACACCGAGCGTCTCATTTCATTCCTGGATGACCTCTATGGAAGGGTTGTGCCAGGTGAGGAAAGGGTTGCAGCGAGGCGAAATCAGCCAACGTTTGTAATTGTATGGGACAATGTGACATTTCACCACTCCCGTGCAGTGTCACATTTTCTCCCACCTTACTCTCCATTCCTCAACCCCATAGAGGAATTATGGTCCTCATGGAGGTGGAAGGTTTATGACCACCATCCACATGATTAAATGTCCCTCCTGGACGCAATGAATGCTGAATTCCTGGACATATCTGCAGAAGATTGCCAGGGATGGACCAGGCATGCCAAAAGATTATTTCCTAGATGTATTGCCCAAGATGACATAAGATGTGATGTGGATGAGAACCTGTGGCCAAATGCAGAAGACAGGGTTGACTAGCATTGCTACTGTATCTGTATCGGTTGTGGCGTACAGCAGGTCAGCCACCAGGGGGAGACTCGTCGAGGCCTGGTGACAGACGGAGTATACATCACGAGGTGATGGCTCCATCTGCTGGACGTGCCAGGTCTCGACGGGCTCTCCGGCCAGGACTAATTGGGGATTGGTGAGTAATCAAGGGCTGATTGCTCACCAGCTGTACAACTCCCATAAAGCTGCTAGAAGGGCAGCACACAGGGGAGAGACTGGGGGAGGAAAGGTCTCCCGTATAGTTGGGGACGGTACCAGAGGGAGTTCAGTTTTTAATCCCCACAGGATACAGCAAGACCCAGAGCCCAGAAGACGGTATCCCGGAGAGGGTCTCTTGGACTATTATTTTAATAAACACCTTTGAAACTGAGCTAATCCTACTTGGTCCGTGTCTGATCTGTGTAAACGTTTTGACCCAACCCCCTGGTCTGCCACACAGTAGATGGTGTATATACAAATTATTGTATTTTGGAATCACTCAATGACAAAAAATGACATAAAACATACTGAAGCATATTGCATCATGTCTGATTCATTCCTGTTACATATACTGCATTGAATTCTAAACAGTTGAGAGGTGTCATTCTTGTTTTGTAAAGAAATGTTACAAAAGAAAACATTGTGTAATGCTACCTGTTCGTGTTTTTTAGGTCGTTGTTTTATGAGTTTAATTTTTTATTTCACCTTTATTTAACCAGGTAGGCTAGTTGAGAACAAGTTCTCATTTGCAACTGCGACCTGGCCAAGATAAAGCAAAGCAGTTCGACACATACAACAACACAGAGTTACACATGGAGAAAACAAACATACATTCAATAATACAGTAGAAAAATCTATATACAGCATTTGCAAAGGAGGTAGGATAAGAGAGGTAAGGCAATAAATAGGCCATGGTGGCAAAGTAATTACAATATAGCAATTAAACACTGGAATGGTAGGATGTGCAGAAGATGAGTGCAAGTTGAGATACTGGGGTGCAAAGGAGCAAGATAAATAAATAAATACAGTATGGGGATGAGGTAGATTGGATGGGCTATTTACAGATGAGCTATGTACAGGTGCAGTGATCTGTGAGCTGCTATGACAGCTGGTGCTTAAAGCTAGTGAGGGAGATATGAGTCTCCAGCTTCAGAGATTTTTGCAGTTCGTTCCACTCATTGGCAGGAGAGGTGGCCAAAGGAAGAATTGGCTTTGGGGGTGACCAGTAAGATATACCTGCTGGAGCGTGTGCTATGGGTGGGTGCTGCGATAGTGAGCTGAGATAAGGCGGGGCTTTACCTAGCAGAGACTTGTAGATGACCTGGAGCCAGTGGGTTTGGCGACGAATATAAAGCGAGGGCCAGCCAACGAGATCATACAGGTCGCAGTGGTGGGTAGTATATTGGGCTTTGGTGACAAAATAGATGGCACTGTGATAGACTGCATCCAATTTGTTGAGTAGAGTGTTGGAGGCTATTTTGTAAATGATATCGCCGAAGTCGAGGATCGGTAGGATGGTCAGTTTTACGAGGGTATGTTTGGCAGCATGAGTGAAGGATGCTTTGTTTCCGAAATAGGAAGCCGATTCTAGATTTAATTTTGGATTGGAGATGATTAATGTGAGTCTGGAAGGAGAGTTTACAGTCTAACCAGACACCTAGGTATTTGTAGTTGTCCACATATTCTAAGTCAGAACCATCCAGAGTAGTGATGCTGGAAGGGCGGGCAGGTGCAGGCAGCGATCGGTTGAAGAGCATGCATTTAGTTTTACTAGCATTTAAGAGCAGTTGGAGGCCATGGAAGGAGAGTTGTATGGCATTGAAGCTCATCTGGACGTTAGATAACACAGTGTCCAACGAAGGGCCAGAGGTATACATAATGGTGTCGTCTGCGTAGAGGTGGATCAAAGAATCACCAGCAGCGAGAGCGACATCATTGATGTATACAGAGAAGAGAGTCGGCCTGAGAATTGAACCCTGTGGCACCTCCATAGAGACTGCCAGAGGTCCGGTCAACAGGCCCTCCGATTTGACATACTGAACACTATCTGAGAAGTAGTTGGAGAACCAAGCGAGGCAAACATTTGAGAAACCAAGGCTGTTGAGTCTGCCAATAAGAATGTTGTGATTGACAGAGTCGAACGCCTTAGCCAGGTCGATGAATACAGCTGCACAGTAATGTCTCTTATCGATGGCGGTTATGATATTGTTTAGGACCTTGAGCGTGGCTGAGGTGCACCCATGACCAGCTCTGAAACCAGATTGCATAGCGGAGAAGGTACGGTGAGATTCGAAATGGTCGGTAATCTGTTTGTTAACTTGGCTTTCAAAGACCTTAGAAAGGCAGGATAGGATAGATATAGGTCTGTAGCAGTTTGGGTCTATAGTGTCTCCCCCTTTGAAGAGGGGGGTGACCGCGGCAGCTTTCCAATCTCAGACGACACGAAAGAGAGGTTGAACAGGCTAGTAATAGGGGTTGCAATAATTTCGGCAGATAATTTTAGAAAGAGAGGGTCCAGATTGTCTAGCCCAGCTGATTTGTAGGGGTCCAGATTTTGCAGCTCTTTCAGAACATCAGCTATCTGGATTTGGGTGAAGGAGAAGTGGGGGAGGTTTGGGCGAGTTGCTGTGGGGAGCGCAGGGCTGTTGACTGGGGTAGGGGTAGCCAGGTGGAAAGCACAGCCAGCCGTAGAAAAATGCTTATTGAAATTCTCAATTATTGTGGATTTATCGGTAGAGACAGTGTTTCCTAGCCTCAGTACTGGGAGGAGGTGCTCTTATTATCCATGGACTTTACACTGTCCCAGAACTTTTTTGAGTTTGTACTACAGGATGCAAATTTCTGTTATAAAAAGCTAGCCTTAGCTTTCCTAACTGCCTGTGTATATTGGTTCCTAACTTCCCTGAAAAGTTGCATATCACAGGGGCTATTCGATGCTAATGCAGAACGCCACAGGATGTTTTGTGCTGGTCAAGGGCAGACAGGTCTGGAGTGAACCAAGGGCTATATCTATTCCTAGTTCTACATTTTTTGAATGGAGCATGCTTATTTAAGATGGTGAGGAAGGCACTTTTAAAGAATTACCAGGCATCCTCTACTGACGGGATGAGGTCAATGTCATTCCAGGATACCTCGGCCAGGTCAATTAGATAGGCCTGTTCACAGAAGTGTTTTAGGGAGCGTTTGACAGTGATGAGGGGTGGTCATTTGACCGCAGACCCATTACGGATGCAGGCAATGAGGCAGTGATCGCTGAGATCTTGGTTGAAAACAGCAGAGGTGTATTTGGAAGGCGAGTTAGTTAGGATGATATCTGAGGTTGCCCGTGTTTACGGATTTGGGGTTGTACCTGGAAGGTTCATTGATAATTTGTGTGAGATTGAGAGCATCAAGCTTAGATTGTAGGATGGCCGGGGTGTTAAGCATGTCCCAGTTTAGGTCACCTAGCAGCACGAGCTCAGAAGATAGATGGGGGGCAATCAATTCACATATGGTGTCCAGGGCACAGCTGGGGGCAGAGGGTGGTCTATAGCAAGCGGCAACGGTGAGAGACTTGTTTCTGGAAAGGTGAATTTTTAGAAGTAGAAGCTCGAATTGTTTTGGTACAGACCTGGATAGTAAGATAGAACTCTGCATCAGATTGCAACACCGCCCCCTTTGGCAGTTTTATCTTGGCGTAAAATGTTATAGTTAGGGATGGAAATTTCAGTGTTTTTGGTGGTTTTCCTAAGCCAGGATTCAGACACGGCTAAGAAATCTGGGTTGGCAGAATGTGCTAAAGCAGTGAATAAAGCAAACTTAGGGAGTAGGCTTCTAATGTTAACATGCATGAAACCAAGGCTTTTACGGTTACAGAAGTCAACAAATGCACCTGGGGAGTAGGAGTGGAGCTAGGCACTGCAGGTCCTGGATTAACCTCTACATCACCAGAGGAACAGAGGAGAAGTAGGATAAGGGTACGGCTAAAGGCTATAAGAACTGGCCGTCTAGCATGTTCGGAACAGAGAGTAAAAGGAGCAGGTTTCTGGGCACGATAGCATAGATTCAAGGCATAATGTACAGACAAAGGTATGGTAGGAAGAGAATACATTGGAGGTAAACCTAGGCATTGAGTAATGGAGAGATATAGTCTCTAGAGACGTTTAAACCAGGTGATGTCATCGCATATGTGGGAGGTGGAACAACATGGTTGGTTAAGGCATATTGAGCAGAGCAGGGTTGGCGCCCCTCCTTGGGTTGTGCCGTGGCGGAGATCTTTGTGGGCTATACTCGGCCTTGTCTCAGGATGGTAAGTTGGTGGTTGAAGATATCCCTCTGGTGGTGTGGGGGCTGTGCTTTGGCAAAGTGGGTGGGGTTATATCCTTCCTGTTTGGACCTGTCCAGGGGTATCATCGGATGGGGCCACAGTGTCTCCTGACCCCTCCTATCTCAGCCTCCAGTATTTATGCTGCAGTAGTTTATGTGTCGGGGGGCTAGGGTCAGTTTGTTATATCTGGAGTACTTCTCCTGTCTTGTTCGGTGTCCTGTGTGAATTTAAGTATGCTCTCTCTAATTCTCTCTTTCTCTTTCTTTCTCTCTCTCAGAGGACCTGAGCCCTAGGACCATGCGTCAGGACTACCTGGCATGATGACTCCTTGCTGTCCCCAGTCCACCTGGCCGTGCTGCTGCTCCAGTTATAACTGTTCTGCCTGCGGCTATGGAACCCTGACCTGTTCACCGGATGTGCTACCTGTCCCAGACCTGCTGTTTTCAACTCTCTAGAGACCGCAGGAGTGGTAGAGATACTCTTAATGATCGGCTATGAAAAGCCAACTGACATTTACTCCTGAGGTGCTGACTTGCTGCACTCTCGACAACTACTGTGATTATTATTATTTGACCCTGCTGGTCATTTATGAACATTTGAACATCTTGTCCATGTTCTGTTATAATCTCCACCCGGCACAGCCAGAAGAGGACTGGCCACCCCTCATAGCCTGGTTCCCCTCTAGGTTTCTTCCTAGGTTTTGGCCTTTCTAGGGAGTTTTTCCTAGCCACCGTTCTTCTACACCTGCATTGCTTGCTGTTTGGGGTTTTAGGCTGGGTTTCTGTACAGCACTTTGAGATATCAGCTGATGTACGAAGGGCTATATAAATATATTTGATTTGATTTGGCTAGAGGCTCTACAGTGAAATAAGACAGTAATCACTAACCAGGACAGTAATGTACAAGGCATATTGATATTAGGGAGAGGCATACGTAGCCAAGTGATCGTATGGGTCTTGTGAGTGGTTGGGCTGGCTGGGGACACGGCGATTCAGACAGTTAGCAGGCCGGGGATAGCAAGCTAGCAGTTAGCAGGCCGGGGCTAGCAAGCTAGCATAAGGGCCTTAGAGGGACGTCGCGTGCGGTGATGTCGATAGACCAGTCGTGGAATTAGTAGGGTTCCAAGTAGCAGAGGGGAGAGGGGTCCAAGTCCAATTGGCAAAATGGGTATAGTGGTCCAAGAAACTGGCCGGTGGATCAGCTAACAGTCTAATATAGATAGCTAGCAGGACACGGTTAGCAGAATGGGCCTTCAGGGGACATCGCGCCGGAGGGGCCTGTTGGGATCCTCAGGCAGATTATGTTGGTATTCCATTCGTGAAGGATCGGTGGGGTTCCGTGCCCCGTACCTGCAGTAGAAGGGGTCCGGATATTGTAGCCGAGGAGTGGGCTTCAGGAGTAGCCCATGAGCCCTAGCTGGGAAATGGGTCTAGCATGGGCTAGCCCCAGTCTAGTTGGTGCTTGCTCCGGGACGGAAACATTAGCCGGGAGTAGTCAACCCGGGTTGCGGTTAGCTAGCTGCTATGATCTAGATGAAAGGTTTCAGAGTTTGCGGTAGGAATCCGGGGATATGGAGAGAAAAATAGGTCCGGTTATGCTCTGGTTTGAAACGCGTTGTACGAACTGGCGAGAGCTTTCCGAGCTAAAGGTTAGCTGATGACCGCTAGCAGTGATTAGCTGACTGATAGCTGGTAGCTAGTTAGCTAGCTTCAGTTGAGGTATTCCAGTTTGGAGGTAAATAGAAGTACTTTAGAAAAAAAACAGATCCACACCACATTGGGTGAGGCGGGTTGCAGGAGAGTATTTTGAAGTTGAGGTTTAGGAAAAATATTAAAAATAATGCGAAGAAAAATATACATAGGACGAGACAAGACAAAGACGTCTGACTGCTATGCCATCTTGGATTCATATAAGAGTGACAAGGTGTGCTTGTTGGGTGACAACCTTTGCTAGTGTTATGGAAGAATGAGTTGATTTGAGACATGTATGAAGTGTTTTGTTAGTTTTAGTGCATTTTGGATGTGAAATGAACTGCTGTGCCAAGCTGAAAGTTGGTTAGGAGAACTGTGTGAAGAGTTTTGAAAAAGTGACCTAAGTATTGAGATATGGGTCCTAGCGATTGTAAAAAAAAAAACTGTAAGAAAACCAGACGGCACAATTTTCTTGATTTTTTAAATTTACAGACAGCCAGGGGCCCACTTCAACACTCATACATACTTCAACACTCACTTCAACACACATACATAATTTACAAACGAAGCATTTGTGTTTAGTGAGTCTGCCAGATTAGAGGTAGTAGGGATGACCGTGGATGTTCCCTTGGTAAGTACGTAAATTATATAATTTTCCTGTCCTGCTAAGCATTGAAAATGTAAGGAGTAAAAAGTACATTACTAATACTAATATAATATAGCCTATTGTGAAAATATAGCCTATTACTAGGCTATTCAAAATGAATTACAAATTCACTATGATTGTAGGGCAACTCTGTACGCTGCCCTGCATTATCAATGAACCCACAGCATCGCCTAGGCCTATACGTTCTCCTCCAGACTCATGGATAGAAAGTTTGGAGCTTAGCGTAAGGTAACCAGACAATCCAGAATGCGTAATAATACAGCACACCCAAAAGCAATTACTAGAACTTGTTTAATTTTGGTGAATAACCTATACTAATTATATACCCAACTTTTGTCTTTAAAAAAAAAATGTTTTTCTCCTTTGCGTAATATGCAGTAGGCTATGTACACAAGGCACAATCATCCTTTTTTTTTTTTTTTTTTTTTTGAAATGGGGAGCTTCGGCTCTTATATACAGTGCATTCGGAAAGTATTCAGAACCCTTGACATTTTCCACATCTTGTTACATTACCGCTTTATTCTAAAATAGATTCAAATTTTTTCCCCCTCAATCTACACACAATACCCCATAATGACTAAGCGAAAACAGGTTTTTAGAAAGTTTAGCAAATGTGTTAAAAATAAAAAACAGAAATAAGTATTCAGACCCTTTGCTATGAGACTCAAAATTGAGCTCAGGTGCTTCCTGTTTCAATTGATCATGATTGAGATGTATCTACAACTTGATTGGAGTCCACCTGAGGTATATTTAATTGATTGGACATGATTTGGAAAGACACACCTGTCTATATAAGGTCCCACAGTTGACAGTTCATGTCATAGCAAAAACCAATTAATGAGGTCAAAATAATTGTCCGTGGAGCTCCGAGACAGGATTGTGTCGAGGCACAGATCTGGGGAAGAGTACCAAAACATTTCTGAAGCATTGAAGGTCCCCAAGAACACATTGGTCTCCATCCTTATTAAATGGAAGAAGTTTGGAACCACCAAGGCTTTTCCTAAAGCTGGCCGCCTGGCCAAACTGAGCAATTGAGGGAGAAGGGCTTTCGTCAGGGAGGTGACTAAGAACCTGATGGTCACTCTGACAGAGCTCCAGAGTTCCTCTGTGGAGATGTGAGAACCTTCCAGAAGGACAACCATCTTTGCAGCACACCACCAATCAAGCCTTTTTGGCAGGGTTGCCAGACAGAAGCCACTCCTCTGTAAAAGGCACATGACAGCCCGCTTGAAGTTTGCCAAGAGGCACCTAAAGGACTCTGAGACCATAAGAAACAAGATTCTCTGGTCTGATGAAACCAAGATTGAACTCTTTGGCCTGAATGCCAAGCGACACGTCTGGAGGGAACCTGGCACCATCCCTACGTTGAAGCATGGTGGTGGCAATATCATGCTGTAGGGTTGTTTTCAGCGACAGGTACTGGGAGACTAGTCAGGATCGAGGGAAAGATGAATGGAGCAAAGAAAGATCTTTGATGAAAACCTGCTCCAGACCGCTCAGGACCTCAGACTGGGGTGAAGGTTCACCTTCAAAATGGACAATGATCCTAAGCACACAGCCAAGACAATGCAGGAGTGGCTTCGGGACAAGTCTCTGCATATCCTTGAGTGGCTCAGCCAGAGCCCAGACTTCAACCCGATTGAACATCTCTGGAGAGACCTGAAAATAGCTGTACAGCGATGCTCCCCATCCAACCTGACAGACCTTGAGAGGATCTGCAGAGAAAAATGGGAAAAACTGCCCAAATACAGGGTTTGCCAAGCTTTTACCGTCATACCCAAGAAGACTCAAGGATGTAATCGCTGCCAAAGGTGCTTCAACAAAGTATTGATAAAGGGTCTGAATACTTATGTAAATGTGATATTTCCGTTTTGTATTTTTTACACATTTGCAAAAAATTCTAAAAACCTGTTTTTGCTTTGTCATTATGGGGTATTGCGTGTAGATTGATGAGAAAAAAACGAATGACTCCATTTTTTAACAAGGCTGTAACGTATCAAAATGTGGAAAAATTAAAGCGGTCTGAATACTTTCCGAATGCACTGTACACATACATTTACCTTCCACACTCTGACATTGCTCGTTCTAATAGTTCTTAATTCCTTTCTTTTCTTTTTGGGATTTGCGTGTATTGTTTTGTATTGTTAGGTATTACTCCACTTTTGGAGTTAAGAACATAAGCATATCGGTACCCCGCTATAACATCTGCAAAATACTGTATGTGTACGCGACCAATAAAAATGTATTTGATTTAGTAGCTACAAAGTTAACAAACCAAATGCACAACTGCAGAGCATTTAGTGCATTTTAGACCGTTAACTAGATTTTGCCATTACATTTAAGAGGTTGAGTTTTTTGCCTAAATAGATATACCCAAAAGTAACAGCTATTCATGTGTAATTACATGATTCTGACAAGCAAAAACCTGACCTAAAAAATTGTTTTAGTAAGTGGTGTTAGGTGTGGTTACGGGACGTTTCCAATCTCTAAGCCAGGTAGCAATAGTTTGCATTATGCATAAAAGGTTATAGGCCTTGCTTTGTCCTACCCAGGTCAACTGCATATCTCATTGGCTACAAGACTGTCAAGGTGCCATAGTAGCCAATCCCCTGTGTAATGGATGCCTAAGCAGGCAACATCATATTTTTGATGCGCATTAAGTCATACATCATCAGATAACAATAGGCTAGATTTGTTCCTACCAACCTAAGGATTCATTTGATACCCCCCATGTAGCTATTGCTCAAACACATAACAATTTGAAGCTTACCTTGTAAGATGTTTGCTGTTTGGTGAAAACGTTGTGTAAAATAAACATTTTGACTCTCTGGGCTGGTGATCAATAACGGTAGGTCACAGGCAGACAAATAAGATATTCTCATGATTTGTGGAGTCCCGGCTTTCGGTGTCTATCAACGTATTGCATGTTTATTTCGTTTATGCTTCACAACGATAACCGGAATGTAGTACCATCTTGAAATGAGTTAATTGGCTCGGCCTGCCCTTATACATTCGTATGCCCATATTTGGTAGTAAGTTGAAGGCACAAATCAATAGCCAAGATTCTCAGCTTTCCGCAGACACCCTGCTTTTGCAGCAGATATCGTATACCGTTCTCATACCAGACTGAATTGAATAAAAAATCTAATAGGGTCCCCAAATATGGGGACTTTACATTTTAGAGGAAGTTAAGATATCTAGCTGGCAAACATTTAGTTGTGAATTCAATACTGTAACTATATTGAACAAAAATATAAAGACAACAGGCAAAAAATGTCACAGATTTTACAGTTCATATAAAGGAAATCAGTCAATTTAAATTAATTAATTCGGCCCTAATCAATGGATTTCACATGATGGGCAGGCACGCAACCATGGGTCGGCCTGGGGGGGCATAGGCCCACCCACCCACTGGGGAGCCCAGCCAATCATTCTCTGGCAACAGCTCTGGTGGACATTACTGCAGTCAGCATGCCATTTGCACGCTCCCAGAAATATTAGACTTTCACTACTGTTTGCCAGCTAAATATCTTATAACTGACCATAAGCTTAACTATTTAAGATGGGCGTAAAGCATTCTCTCCATTTCAGGACTCCAGCTATGCATTTGGGTTGCTAACTTGCTAGCGGCTAGCTTGCAAGATCAAGCTTCTTGGTTGCAGTTAGTTTATGTTTGCTTGTGCATGTTAGCATTTAGCTAGCATCCACTATGGGAATTCACTAGTAATTGGTAAGCATTTCTTAGCCTTTTTTACATTTGGAAAGCAGTAGCTCCCCCTTGTAGCACTGCCAGTAATACCGTATACCCCGGTATGGTACAGGAACAGTAGGAAGGTATGAACATCTTGATACCGCCCAACCATAGTAGCTTATGCTTTGTATTTCTGCATCCATGTCGCATAGAGGGAGAGAGTGATGGAGACCTGCCCGAGTCAGCATTATTATCTACTTTCATAGAGCTTTGGTCAAAAATAGTGCTCTAGCCTAGATGGAATGGTTCCATTTTGGATGCATCCTACCTAGCTAGGTGTCATTAACACAGACGTTACAGTATAATTTCCAGTCGGGATGCGCATGGCAGGCATCGTTCTTAAAACAGGCGTCGTTCTCTACAGGCGTCATTCTCCGAGTGTGGCGAGAGTGCTTCAGCATTTGTAGTCAGAGCCTGTTGAGGACACTGGGAGGCCTGTGAAGAAGCGTACAGTTGGTGAGCCTAGAAAGGCAGGAGAGGCAGGCTCCATTCAAAGGATCAATACTAGAGAGAAGAGTGGTGCCGCCCACATCCCGGCCCCACAATAGCTCCCCTGTGGGCCCCAGGCGGCACTCCACATAATGGGCTTTTGTCAAACATGGAGAGAGCCTATTCAGGAACCAGAGAAGCTTTAAAGTGGCTGGAGGTGTCTCTCTCTCTCTGTATTCCTCAACTCTCAATCTCTCTCTCCCATCTCTCCCTCCCTCTGATGAGATGATGGAAACGTAACACTTTAACGCCCACTGTTAAACATCTGGTAAAGGTGTCTGTACGTGATCAAAAAATAAAATAACACCAGCACATGGCTGAGCTCTTTAATCACCACTTCATTAAGTCAGGATTCCTATTTGACTCAGCCATTCCTCCTTGTCCGTCCAACATTTCCTCATCTCCCACCTCCTCTAATGCGACTATCCCCGATGCTCCTCCCTCATTTTCTCCTGCCTCGCTACACATTTTCTTCCTGCAGGCCGTCACCGAGTCCAAGATGCTGAAGGAGCTACTTAAACTTGCCCCCCAAAAAACATCTGGGTCATATGGTTTAGACCCTTTCTTCTTTAAGGTTGCTGCCCCTATCATCACCAAGCCTATCTCTGACCTTAACCTGTCTCTCCTGTCTGGGGAGGTTCCCATTGATTGGAAGGCAGCCACGGTGCGTCCTTTATTTAAAGGAGGAGATCAAGCAGATCCTAACTGTTATAAGCCAATTTCTATTTTGCCCTGTTAATCAAAAGTGTTTGAAAAACTTGACATTAATCAACTGACTGGCTTTCTTGATCTCTATAGAATTCTCTATAGTATGCAATCGGGTTTCCGCTCAGGTTATGGATGTGTCACTGCAACCGTAAAGGTCCTAAATTATGCCCTTGATTCTAAGCAATGTTGTGCAGCAATATTTATTGACTTGGCCAAAGCTTTTGATATGGTAGACCATTCCATTTTTGTGGGCCTGCTAAGGAGTATATCAAAGAGTGCAGTGTATAAAGTCAGAACATCTGCTGCTAGTCATAGAGTGTTCTCTCTGCTACCGCACGACATGTGGTACCGGAGCGCCAAGTCTAGGTCCAAGAGGCTTCTAAACAGCTTCTACCCCCAGGCCTACCCAGACTACTTGCATTGCCCCCCCCCCCCCCCCCCCCATTTTACGCTGCTGCTACTCTCTGTTATTATCTATGCATAAGTCACTTTAATAACTCTACCCACATGTATATATTACCTCGACTAACCGCTGCCCCAGCACATTGACTCTATACCGGTACCCCCTGTATATAGCCTTGCTATTGTTATTTTACTGCTGCTCTTTAATGATTTGTTACTTTATTTCTTTCTTTTTTAGGTATTTTTCTTAAAACTGCATTGTTGGTGAAAAAGGGCTTGTGAGTAAGCATTTCACTGTAAGGTCTACACCTGTTGTATTCAGCATTTCACTGTAAGGTCTACACCTGTTGTATTCAGCATTTCACTGTAAGGTCTACACCTGTTGTATTCGGCGCATGTGACAAATAACATTTTATTTTATTTGTCTCAGCCACTGCCTGTGACCAAGGGAGTACCCCAAGGCTCGATCCTAAGCCTCACGCTCTCCTCAATTTACATCAACAACATAGCTCAAGCAGCAGGAAGCTCTCTCATCCATTTATATGCAGATGATATAGTCTTATACTCACCTGGCCCCTCCCCGGATTCTGTATTAAACGCTCTACAACAAATCTGTCTTAGTGTCCAACAAGCTTTCTCTGCCCTTAACCTTGTTCTGAACACCTCCAAAACAAAGGTCATGTGGTTAGGTAAGAAGAATTCCACTCTCCCTACCGGTGTGATTACTACCTCTAAGGGTTTAGAGCTTGGAGGTAGTCACCTCATACAAGTACTTGGAAGTATGGCTAGACGGTACACTATCCTTCTCTCAGCACATATCAAATCTGCAAGCTAAGGTTAACTCTAGACTTGGTTTCCTGTATTGTAATCGCTCCTCTTTCACCCCAGCTGCTATTGTTATTTATAAAATATATATATATATATTTAACCTTTATTAAACTAGGCAAGTCAGTTAAGAACAAATAATTTTCTTCAATGACGGCCTAGGAACAGTGGGTTAACTGCCTCGCTAACCCTGATTCAGATGACCATCCTACCCATGCTAGATTATGGAGATGTAATTTATAGATCGGCAGGTAAGGATTCTCTCAAGCGGCTAGATGTTCTTTACCATTCGGCCATCAGATTTGCCACCAATGCTCCTTATAGGACACATCACTGCACTCCATACAACTTTATAAACTGGTCATCTCTGTATACCTGCCGCAAGACCCACTGGTTGATGCTTATAAAACCCTCTTAGGCCTCACTCCCCCCTATCTGAGAGACCTCCACATACAACACTGGTTCTGCCAGTCACATTCTGTTAAAGGTCCACAAAGCACACACATCCCTGGGTCGCTCCTCTTTTCAGTTCACTGCAGCTAGCAACTGGAACGAGCTGCAAAAAAACACTCAAACTGGACAGTTTTATCTCAATCTCTTCATTCAAAGACTCAATCATGGACACTTACTGACAGTTGTGGCTGCTTCACGTGAAGTATTGTTGTCTCTACCTTCTTGCCCTTTGCAGTGTTGTCTGTGCCCAATAATGTTTGCACTATGTTTTGTGCTGCTACCATGTTGTGCTGCTGCCATGTTGTGTTGCTACCATGTTGTTGTCATGTTGTGTTGCTACCATGCTGTGTTTTCATGTGTTGCTGCCATGCTATGTTGTTGTCTTAGGTCTCTCTTTATGTAGTGTTGTGGTGTCTCTGTTGTCGTGATGTGTGTTTTGTCCTATATTTTTTAATCCCAGCCCCTGTCCCCGCGGGAGGCCTTTTGTCTTTTGGTAGGCCGTCATAGTAAATAAGAATGTGTTCTAAACTGACTTGCCTAGTTAAATAAAGGTTAAATAAAAAAGTAAACGATTCTAGATGAGATCCTAATAAACACTTTTGACACTTTTGACTCCATCTTGTGGCTGATCTTTGTAATTACCAAACCGGAAATAGTTACTAAATGGCACGCCTCAGCAGCTTATTACCACAGAAGATTTGCCACTCCAAACCAGTCTCGTACGTTTTTAAAAAGGTGCATTTCTGAAATTCAATGCATGAAAAATGCTCATTAGATGTCCAGAGATGCCTGAATAAATGTTTTTTAAAAAATATTATAGGCACTCGAAAAATTCAGGTTGCACGTATTTAACTTTGGGTGTTAAGTGAGGTAAACCACACATTTTATGATGCTTTATATACAATGAGAATGTTTATATATCACGTCAAATAATGAAAACTTACAGAGTCTGGATCTCTTTATTTAAGATACAGTATACACTGAACAAAAATATAAAAGCAACATGCAACAATTTCAAAGAGTTTACTGAGTCACAGTTTATATAAGGGAATCTGTCAATTGAAATGAATTCATTAGGCCCTAATCTATGGATTTCACATGACTGTTGGTCACAGATACCTTAAAAAAAAGGTAGGGGCGTGGATCAGAAAAAAGTCAAGGGGGCCGTGCATTATCATGCTGAAACATGAGGTGATGGCGGCGTATGTGTGGCACAACAATGGGCCTCAGGATCTCGTCAAGGAATCACTGTGCATTCAAATTGCTATCGATAAAATGCAACTGTCTTGGTTGTCCGTAGCTTATGCCTGCCCATACCATAACCCCACCGCCACCATGGGGGATTCCGTTCACAACATTGATATCAGCAAACCATGTGCCCACACAACGCCATACATGCTGTCAGCCATCTGCCCGGCACAGTTGGAACCGGGATTAATCTGTGAAGAGCACACTTCTCCAGCGTACCAGTGGCCATCGAAGGTGAGCATTTGCCCGCTGAAGTTGGTTGCGACGCCGAACTGCAGTCAGGTCAAGACCATGGTGAGGACAACGAGCACGCAGATGAGTTTCTGACAGTTTGTGAAGAAATTCTTTGGTTGTGCTTTCATCAGCTGTCTGGGTGGCTGGTCTCAGACGATCGCGCAGGTGAAGAAGCTGGATGTGGAGGTCCTGGGCTACGTGGTTACACGTGGTCTGCTGTTGTGAGGCCGGTTGGACTTACTGACAAATTCTCTAAAACAACGTTGGAGGCGGCTTATGGTAGAGAAATGAACATTCAATTCTCTGGCAATAGCTCTGGTGAACATTCCTGCAGTCAGCATACCAATTGCACACTCCATCAAAACTTCAGACATCTGTGGCATTGTGTTGTGTGACATAACTGCACATTTTGGAGTGGCCTTTTATTGCCCCCAGCCCAAGGTGCACCTGTGTAATGATCATGCTGTTTAATCAGCTTCTTGATTTACCACACCTGTCAGGTGGGTGGATTATCTTGGTGAAGGAGAAATGCTCACTAACAGGGATGTAAACAAATTTGTGCACAACATTTGAGAAAAATAAGCTTTTTGTGTGTATGTAAAATTTCGGGGATATTTTATTTCCGCTCATGAAACATGGGACCAACATGTTGTATTTATATTTTTGTTTAGTATATTTGAATATTAACTGCCTATGGGCTCCAATTTGCATGTGCAAAAAAAGTTGGTTGAGAGAATGCCTGTAACGGTGTTCCTCCTCCTCTTCATCCGAAGAGGAGGAGCATGGATTGAACCAAGGCGCAGCGTTGTGAAATGACATGATTTATTAAACAAGACGAAAAAACGAACTACACTTAAATAATTAACAAAACAAATAAACGATGTAGACAGACCTGGACGACGAACTTACATGAAACACGAAGAACGCAATAACAGGAAAACTGACTACACAAAAACCGAACGAACAAACATACCGAGAACAGTCCCGTGTGGCGTAACATACTGACACAGGAGACAACCACCCACAACAAACAGTGTGAAAACACCTACCTTAATATGACTCTCAATCAGAGGAAACGACACACACCTGCCTCTAATTGAGAGCCATATTAGGTACCCATTAACCAACATAGAAACAGAAAACATAGACTGCCCACCCAAACTCACGTCCTGACCAACTAACACATACAAAAACTAACAGAAAACAGGTCAGGAACGTGACAATGCCAAGAGTGTGCAAAGCTGTCATCAAGGCAAATACTTTGAAGAATCTAAAATATTAAATATATTTTGATTTGTTTAACACTTTTTTAATTACTACAATATTCCATATGTGTTATTTGTCATTTATGATGTCTTCACTATTATTCTACAATGTAGAAAATAGTAAAAATAAAGAAAAATCCTTGATTGAGTAGATGTGTCCAAATTTTGGGCTGGTACTGTATATACAGTACCTTGTTTTATGCTATCTGAGTGACTCAAACATTATAACAAAATCAATTGGGGCCCCATGCCATGACATTTTTATATACACTGCTCAAAAAAATAGAGGGAACAGTTAAACAACACAATGTAACTCCAAGTCAATCACACTTCTGTGAAATCAAACTGTCCACTTAGGAAGCAACACTGATTGACAATAAATTTCACATGCTGTTGTGCAAATGGAATAGACAACAGGTGGAAATTATAGGCAATTAGCAAGACACCCCCAATAAAGGAGTGGTTCTGCAGGTGGTGACCACAGACCACTTCTCAGTTCCTATGCTTCCTGGCTGATGTTTTGGTCCCTTTTGAATGCTGGCGGTGCTTTCACTCTAGTGGTAGCATGAGACGGAGTCTACAACCCACACAAGTGGCTCAGGTAGTGCAGCTCATCCAGGATGGCACATCAATGCGAGCTGTGGCAAGAAGGTTTGCTGTGTCTGTCAGCGTAGTGTCCAGAGCATGGAGGCGCTACCAGGAGACAGGCCAGTACATCAGGAGACGTGTCTGCTCAAACGGTCAGAAACAGACTCCATGAGGGTGGTATGAGGGCCCGACGTCCACAGGTGGTGGGGGTTGTGCTTACAGCCCAACACCGTGCAGGACGTTTGGCATTTGCCAGAGAACACCAAGATTGGCAAATTCGCCACTGGCGCCCTGTGCTCTTCACAGATGAAAGCAGGTTCACTGAGCACATGTGACAGACGTGACAGAGTCTGGAGACGCCGTGGAGAACGTTCTGCTGCCTGCAACATCCTCCAGCATGACCGGTTTGGCGGTGGGTCAGTCATGGTGTGGGGTGGCATTTCTTTGGGGGGCCGCACAGCCCTCCATGTGCTCGCCAGAGGTAGCCTGACTGCCATTAGGTACCGAGATGAGATCCTCAGACCCCTTGTGAGACCATATGCGGGTGCGGTTGGCCCTGGGTTCCTCCTAATGCAAGACAATGCTAGACCTCATGTGGCTGGAGTGTGTCAACAGTTCCTGCAAGAGGAAGGCATTGATGCTATGGACTGGCCCGCCTGTTCCCCAGACCTGAATCCAATTGAGCACATCTGGGACATCATGTCTTGCTCCATCCACCAACGCCACGTTGCACCACAGACTGTCCAGGAGTTGGCGGATGCTTTAGTCCAGGTCTGGGAGGAGATCCCTCAGGAGACCATCCGCCATCTCATCAGGAGCATGCCCAGGCGTTGTAGGGAGGTCATACAGGCACGTGGAGGCCACACACACCACTGAGCCTCATTTTGACTTGTTTTAAGGACATTACATCAAAGTTGGATCAGCCTGTAGTGTGGTTTTCCACTTTAATTTTGAGTGTGACTCCAAATCCAGACCTCCATGGATTGATAAATTTGATTTCCATTGATAATTTTTGTGTGATTTTGTTGTCAGCACATTCAACTATGTAAAGAAAAAAGTATTTAATAAGAATATTTCATTCATTCAGATCTAGGATGTGTTATTTTAGTGTTCCCTTTATTTTTTGGAGCAGTGTATATAAAGGAAGAGAAGCTTAGGCCTTGCCCTAGATAAAAAATGATAAGACACATCCCTCCGAGACCTAATCTTTCCACAGAGCCATCTCAGGAATCATCAAGTAAAGGATTTCCTGTCAGGTCCACCCAGCAGGATGTTGGGTGGTCAGCCTCAGGGAATGCACACAGGCTTGGGCTGAGAGTGGTTCCATTCTATACAATAGACCAAAGAGGCCAGCAATATTCACCAACTCAGGGCTTGCAGCATGACAACGTATTATCAATTTGAACCAGAGTGGGCTAGTGGCAAGAACTGTAGGAGGACGGGCTCATTGTAATTGCTGGAATGGAATCAATGGAATGGCTGAAATGGAATCAATGGAATGGCTGCAATGGAATCAATAAAATGGTAAAACATACATCAAACACATGGAAACATGTTTGACTCTGTTCTACTGATTCCATTCCAGACATTACAATGAGCCTGTCCTCCTATTGCTCCTCCCACCAGCCTCCTCTGAATTAAACTAATAGTCTCCTTAGGCAGACAGGTTGCCTCAGACAATGTCCCAACATACACGTCTGTGCAAGTACAAGCGTTGGGCTAGGCAGAAATGGACATTCAGGAATTACGGCTTTCTTACATCACTGTCTTTACCTGGCCGTACCAGGCAATTGACAAATTCATTTTTCACTGGACAAGTTAATGGTCCCCCCACAACCCAAGGCACCCCATTGGTTCCTGCATGAATGCCCCCTCCCCCAATAAAACGTAAAAGTATTGTCTGTGTTTTTCCGCACCTGCCTACCGGAGTACTGCTAGCTAACGGGAGCGACACCTGCCCTGGACCTATACCTGGCCACCGTTCACCCAGCTCCATCGGGAAGGGAGAGGGTGTCCGCCCTCGTCTCATGCCTCTCGGGGAGAGCTCTGGAGTGGACCACTTCAAGGAGTTCACCCGCCGCTTCCAGGCCGTCTTCGACCATCCACCCGAAGGTAGAGCGGCGGGGGAACGGCTCTTCCACTTGAGGCAGGGGACGAGGAGCGCCCAGGAGTTCGCCCTGGAATTCCGGACCTTGGCCGCCGGAGCAGGATGGAACGGCAGGGCCCTTATCGACCACTACCAATGCAACCTGCGCGAGGACGTCCGACGAGAGTTGGCCTGCAGGGATGCCACCATCACTTTTGACCAACTGGTGGATCTGTCCATCCGGTTGGATAACCTGCTGGTCACTAGCGGACGTCCAGAGAGGGCTCTGTCGGTTCCATCTTCCAGCACCCCTGCTCCGGAGCCAATGGAGCTGGGAGGGGCTGCGCGTAGGGAGGCCAGAGGAGGGGCCTTCACGTGCACCATCTGTGGCTGCAGAGGGCACACTGCCGGTCGGTGTCGGGTTGGCCCCTCTGGGAGTCGAGGCAGCAGGCAGGGCTCTCTGGTGTCACCCCAGGTGAGTCTGCACCACCCTCATCCAGAGTCCTCTGTTGTCCAAATGTTTATACCTGTTTGTTTTCCTGAGTTTTCCCCGCATTCCCAGCATAAGGCGCTCGTCGATCCAGGCGCGGCTGGGAATTTTATTGACAGAGCGCTCGCCCTTAGTTTAGGGATCCCCATTATTCCTGTGGTTAGACCTTTCCCGGTACACGCTCTGGATAGTCGACCATTAGGGTCTGGGATAATCAGGGAAGCCACCATCTCCCTGGCCATGGTGACGCAGGGGGGTCACGAGGAGAGAATAAGTCTCTTAGTCATTGAGTCTCCTGCGTTTCCCGTGGTACTAGGGCTTCCCTGGTTAGCTCATCATGACTCCACCATTTCATGGCAACAGAGGGCTCTCATGGGGTGGTTGCGAGAGTGTTCGGGGAGGTGTGTAGGGGTTTCCGTTGGTGCTACCACGGTGGAAAGCCCAGACCAGGTCTCCACCGTATGCATCCCCCCAGAATATGCCGATTTGGCTCTCGCCTTCTGTAAAAAGAAGGCGACTCAATTACCACCCCATCGATGGGGGGATTGTGCGATAAATCTCCTGGTAGACGCTGCACTTCCCAGGAGTCACGTGTATCCCCTGTCGCAAGCGGAGACGGCGGCTATGGAGACATATGTCTCCAAATCCCGGCGTGAGGGGTACATTCGTTCCTCCACCTCACCCGCCTCCTCGAGTTTCTTTTTTGTGAAGAAGAAGGATGGAAGTCTGCACCCGTGCATTGACTATAGAGGTCTCAATCAAATCACGGTGAGGAACAGTTACCCGCTACCTCTTATCGCCATGGCGATTGAGTCAATGCACGGGGCGCGCTTCTTCACTAAACTGGATCTCAGGACTGCGTACAACCTGGTGCGTATCCGGGAAGGAGACGAATGGAAGACGCCGTTTAGTACCACCTCGTCATGCCGTATGGGTTGAGGAATGCTCCATCAGTCTTCCAATCCTTTGTAGACGAGATTTTCAGGGACCTGCACGGGCAGGGTGTGGTGATGTATAGCGATGACATTCTGATATACTTCGCTACACGCGCCGAGCATCTGTCCTTGGTGCGCAGGGTACTTGGACGACTGTTGGAGCATGATCTGTATGTCAAGGCTGAGAAATGACTGTTCCTTCAGCAGGCCGTCTCCTTCCTAGGGTGTCGCATTTCCACATCAGGGGTGGAAATGGAGAGTGACCGCATTTCAGCCGTGCATAATTGGCCAACTCCCACCACGGTAAAAGAGGTGCAGCGATTTTTAGGGTTTGCCCATTACTACTGGAGAGTTATCCGGGGTTTTGGCCAGGAGGCTGCTCCAATTACCTCACTGCTGAAGGGGGTCCTGTACGTCTGCAGTGGTCTTTTGAGGCGGACAGGGCTTTTGGGCACCTAAGAGCTCTGTTTACCTCGGCTCCCGTGCTGGCCCATCCAGATCCCTCTTTGGCGTTCATAGGGGAGGTGGACGCGTCCGAGGCTGGGATAGGAGCCGTGCTCTCTCAGCGCTCGGGTACGCCACCGAAGCTCCGCCCCTGTGCTTTCTTCTCGAAGAAGCTCAGCCCGGTGGAGCGGAACTATGATGTGGGGGACCGGGAGCTGTTGGCTGTGGTTAAAGCTTTGAAGGCGTGGAGACATTGGCTTGAGGGAGCTAAACACCCTTTCCTCATCTGGACTAACCACCACAACCTGGAGTACATCCGGGCAGCGAGGAGACTGAATCCTCGTCAGGCAAGCTGGACCATGTTCTTTACCCGTTTTGTGTTTACCCTGTCCTACAGACCAGGTGCCCAGAATATGAAGGCAGACGCACTGTGCGGGCTGTATGACACAGAGAAGCGGCCCATGGATCAGACTCCCATTCTCCCGGCCTCCTGCCTGGTAGCGCCGGTCGTGTGGGAGCTGGACGCGGATATTGAACAGGCGTTGCGTACAGAGTCCCCTCCCCTCCAGTGTCCCGTCGGGCGCCAGTACGTTCCATCTGCTGTCCGTGACCAGTTGATCTATTGGGCCCACACGTCACCCTCCTCTGGTCATCCGGGGATTGGTCGGACGGTGCGCTGTCTGACTGGGAAGTACTGGTGGCCCACCTTGGCTAAGGACGTGAGGGTTTATGTTTCCTCCTGCTCGGTGTGCGCCCAGTGTAAGGCTCCTAGACACCTGCCCAGAGGTAAGCTACATCCCTTACCCGTTCCACAGCGGCCTTGGTCACACCTGTCGGTGGATTTTCTGACGGATCTTCCTCGCTCACAGGGAAACACCACGATCCTGGTCATTGTGGATCGGTTCTCTAAGTCCTGTCGTCTCCTCCCTCTGCCCGGTCTCCCTACGGCCCTAGAAACTGCAGAGGCCCTGTTTACACACGTCTTCCGACACTACGGGGTGCCTGAGGATATCGTGTCTGATCGAGGTCCCCAGTTCACTTTGAGAGTCTGGAGGGCGTTCATGGAACATCTGGGGGTCTCGATCAGCCTCACCTCAGGTTTCCACCCCGAGAGTAATGGGCAGGTGGAAAGAGTGAACCAGGATGTGGGCAGGTTTCTGCGGTCCTATTGCCAGGACTGGCCGGGGGAGTGAGCGGCGTTCGTGCCCTGGGCAGAGATGGCGCAGAACTCGCTCCGCCACTCCTCCACTAACCTCTCCCCCTTTCAGTGTGTTTTGGGGTACTAGCCGGTTCTGGCACCGTGGCATCAGAGTCAGACCGAGGCTCCTGCAGTGGACGATTGGTTCAGGCGCGCAGAGGAGACATGGGAAGCTGCCCATGGTCACCTCCAGCAGGCCGTGCTGCGCCAAATGTCACCGCAGTGAGGCCCCAGTGTTCTCGACCCGAAACCTGCCCCTCCGCCTGCCCTGCCGGAAACTGGGCCCGCGGTTTGTGGGGCCATTTAAAGTCCTGAGGAGAGTGAACAAGGTATGTTACAGGTTACAGCTTCCCCCCGATTACCATATTAACCCCTCCTTCCATGTGTCTCTCCTCAGGCCGGTGGTGGTTGGTCTGCTCTTGGAGTCTGAGGTGCGGGAGGTTCCTCCGCCCCCTCTGGACATCGAGGGGGCCCCGGCGTACTCCGTCTGTTACATCCTGGATTCGAGGCATCAGGCGAGGGGCCTTCAGTACCTCGTGGAGTGGGAGGGGTACGGTCCGGAGGAGAGGTGCTGGGTTCCGGTGGCAGACGTGTTGGACCCTGAACTGCTGCGGGAGTTCCACCGTCGCCGGCCGTGCGCCTGCGCCTCGCCCTCCGGGTCGTCCCCGAGGCCGGTGCCGGTGCGCCGCTGGAGCCGCGCGTCAATGGGGGGGGGGGGGGGGGTTTTCTATCACGATTTCCACCGGAGTTGGCTCCTCTCCTTGTTTGGGCGGCGTTCAGCGGTCGACGTCACCGGCTTTCTAGCCATCACTGCTCCATTTTTTCATTGATCCATTTGTTTTGTCTTGTTCCCTGCACACCTGGTTTTCATTCCCCAATCACACTGCATGTATTTATTCCTCTGTTCCCCCTCATGTCTTTGTGGGTAATTGTTTGTGTTACGTGTTATTGTTGACGCGCCAGACTGGTGTGCTTTACCGTGTTGTTCACGAAGATGTTTATTGTTAAACCTGTTGATGACAGGGGGCGCTATTTACACTTTGGGGGAAAATCGTTCCCAATTTAAACGGCCTCATACTCAATTCTTGCTCGTACAATATGCATATTATTATTACTATTGGATAGAAAACACTCTCTAGTTTCTAAAACCGTTTGAATTATTTCTCTGAGTGAAACAGAACTCATTCTGCAGCACATTTCCTGTCAGGGAGTGAGATTTCAGAAATCGAGGTCCCTGTTCTGGGGTCAGTTTATAAGTCCCAATGTAAGCTATGGGGCTACATGCACTGCATACGCCTTCCTCTAGATGTCAGTAAGCGGGGAGAATTTGAATGGAGTGGATTGCGCAATCTGGGACCTTATATAAGACCGTGGAACGGAAGGACCGTCCTTTTCAACAGTGCGCTTGACGCATGAAGACATCACAATGGCGTCCTGCAAACGCTTTCGTTTTAGTAGTTCTATATCTCCGGTCATGTTTTTATTCGTTATAGGTGTTAAAGACATCATACGGTAGTTAATTTAAACCGACTTATAGCAGTTTATAGCAGTTTATTGCGATTTTCCTGGATTTATTTGTGATGCGCGTTCACGAGTTGGACACCTCTCCAGTGGGTGGCTAACGTTAGCGGCTATTTCGACCGGACAAGAGGACATCTTTCAACCCAAAGACGATTGTTCTGGAGAAAGGACACATTGCCCAAGATTCTGATGGAAGCTCAACTAATAGTAAGCAGTCTTTATGCTGTTAATTCGTACTTATGTTGACAAATGTCAGATAATAATTCCGCCATGAATTATGGTGCGGTCTCGCTTTAGCGCACGCTGTATGCTTGAAGTAACGTTAATTTTAAAAATGTAACCCAGCGATTGCATTAAGAACTAATTTGTCTTTCAATTGCTGTCCAACCTGTATTTTTTAGTCAAGTTTTGGAATAGTTACTGATTAGAATAGGTGCCTCTTCAAAGATTTCTCCTGCCATTTTCTGGGCAGCTTTGCTACTTTTCTCATTGTATAACCACGATTTGTGGCGCTAAATATGCACATTTTCGAACAAACTCTATATGCATTGTGTAATATGATGTTATAGGACTGTCATCTGAAGAATTCTGAGAAGGTTAGTGAAAAAATTAATATCTTTTGGTGGTTTATACGTCATCGCTATGTTTGGCTTGAATCAATGCTATTGTGATGTTTGCTATTGTGCTAAGCTAATATAACGCTATATTGTGTTTTCGCTGTAAAACACTTAGAACATCTGAAATATTGTCTGGATTCACAAGATCTGTGTCTTTCATTTGCTGTACGCTGTGTATTTTTAAGAAATGTTTTATGATGAGTATTTAGTTATTCCACGTTGGTCTCTATAATTGCTCTGGCTGCTTCGGTGCTATTTTTGACGGTAGCTGTGATGGTAGCTGCAATGTAAAACTGATTTATACCTCAAATATGCACATTTTTCGAACAAAACATAGATTTATTGTGTAACATGTTATAAGACTGTCATCTGATGAAGTTGTTTCTTGGTTAGTTTGGTTGGTTCTTGGTTAGTTAGGTTGGCTTTGTGCATGCTACCTGTGCTGTGAAAAATGTCTGTCCTTCTTTGTATTTGGTGGTGAGCTAACATAAATATACGTGCTGTTTTCGCTGTAAAACATTTTAAAAATCGGACATGTTGACTGGATTCACAAGATGTGTATCTTTCATTTGCTGTATTGGACTTGTTAATGTGTGAAAGTTAAATATTTCTAAAAAATATTTTTTGAATTTCGTGCTCTGCCTTTTCAGTGGAATGTGGGAGGAGTTCCGCTGGCGGAACGCTGGAGCAGTAAAGGTTAAACATATATTATTGTGACTGTTTTTGCGCGTTTTGCACTTTTGCCTATGGCTGGAGGTTTTTGACGCAGTTGCGTCTGTCTGTTGGTTTCTCCTGCCTAAATAAAGTGTGCGCCTGTTCACAACTCTCTGCTCTCCTGCACCTGACTTCGCTACCAGTACGCACACATTTCTTGAATATGTACATACATGGAAATGGGCAGGTTTAAGTCATACTGAGTTCCCTGAAGATGTAAATCAAATCGAATTTTATTGGTCACATACACATGGTTAGCAGATGTTAATGCGAGTGTAGCGAAATGCTTGTAAATGTACAACAATGTTTCACATGTATCACAAAGATCAAATGGCTCTGCCAGGAGCATAGTATCCTCAACCACCTCCTGGGTAAGAGCTGAAGCAGAGCATGCAGCACTATTGCAGCCCTATAGCGGTACCAATGCACCAAGTCTGGAACCAACAGGACCCTGAACAGCTTCTACCCCCAAGCCATAAGACTTCTAAACAAGACTACTAAATAGCTAATCAAATGACAATTGAATAACAGACCAAAAATATTTGACATTGGTCCTCAGACCCTCAAACAGTTCTACAGCTGCACAATCGAGAGCATTGTGACTGGTTGCATCATCGCCTGGTATGGCATCTTCTCGGCCTCCGACCGCAAGGCACTACAGAGGGTAGTGCATATGGCCCAGTACATCACTGAGTGTCACGGTTGTCGTAAGAACGGGACCAAGGCGCAGCGGATGTTGAGTTCCACATATTTATTGAAAAGTGAAACTAAAGCAAAAAAACAAATAAAACAATAAACGAACAACTAAACGTGACTACGTGGTGCACAGGCACAAACACAAAACAACATCCCACAAATGCAGGTGGGGAAAAAGCCTACCTAAATATTATCTGCCTCTAATTGGGAACCACACAAACCACCAACCTAGAAATCTATAAACTAGATAACCCCCCCAGTCACGCTCTGACCTAAACACCATTGAGAACCGAGGGCTCTCTATGGTCAGGGCGTGACACTGAGTCCAAACTCCCTGCAATCCAGGACCTCTATACCAGGCGGTGTCAGAGGAAGGCCCAAAAAATTGCCAAGGACTCCAGCCACCCAGTTCTCTGTGCTACCGCACGGCAAGCGGTACTGGAGCGCCAAGTCTAGGTCAAAAAGGCTTGTTAATAGCCTCTACCCCTATAAGACTCTTGAACAGTTTATAAAATGGCTGCCCGGACTATTTGCATTGTCCTCACCACCCCCCCCATTTTTACGCTGCTGCTACTCTCTGTTTATTATCCGTGTATAGTCACTTTTCCTCTAGCTACATATACATATTACCTCAATTACCTCGACTAACCGGTGCCCCCGCACATTGACTCTGTACCGGAACCCCCTGTATATAGCCCCGCTACTGTTATTTTATTGTTGCTCCTTAATTATTTGTTATATTTAAAAAAAAAAAAAAAAGCACTTTTTTTTTCTTAAAACTACATTGTTGTTTAAGGGCTTGTAAGTAAGCATTTCACTGTAAGGTCTACACCTGTTGTATTTGGCGCATGTGACAAATAACATTTGATTTGATTGGATTTTGTTTCATCGTCGTCGGTGATCAGGCCTACCACCATCATGTCGTTGGCAAGCTTAATGATGGTGTTGGAGTCGTGCACGGCCACGCAGTCATGGGTGAACAGGGAGTAGAGGAGGGGACTGAACATGCACCCCTGAGGGGCCCATGTTGAGGGTCAGCAGATGTGTTGTGGCAGACCCTTACCACCTGGGGGCGGCCAGTCAGGAAGTCCAGGATCCAGTTGCAGAGGGAAATCAAAAGCTGCTTGTCAGTGTTCTGCAAAAACAAAATGAAGTAAGTGAACTTTTTTGTAAAACAACAATGTCTGTCTTTACTTCCTGTAAGAGAGATAGCAGTGTTTTCAGTGATCCTTTGTACTATTAATCCTTTATAAGAGCTTTTGATCATGGCATCGACAGCAAAACTGAAAGCGACCAAGACAAGCTGTACTTCTTAGGACAGTATACCAGCAGGCAATGGAGAGACCTTGTTCACAGCTGTTTACATACGGACCCTGCAAGAGGGTATATGGAAGCCAAGAGGCTCCTAAAGGAAAACTTTGGTAATGGTATGAGAATCACTGCTGCCTATATGGAGAAGGCTCTGGGCTGGTCACGCATTAGAGTTGAAGATGGTAAGGCTCTACATGCTTCTGCGTTATTCCTGAGTGGTTGTTGCAATGCTATGCAAAGATATCCAGTACATTATAGAGATGAATACACCATCAAATGTAATAATCATCATCTCCAAGCTACCATTCAAACTTAGAGACAAGTGGAGATCAGCTGCATGTGGCATTCAGGAGGAAACTGAACAAAGAGCATGTTTCAAAGACATATTCGGCAACATTCATGACTCTGTTACTGTTAACACAGCTTTTTCAAATACCACATTTTCAGAGGAAGCAGCTTTGCCACTGCAATCCCTACTGTAGCCGGTGACACTGTAAAGGAGAAGAATATTTACCTGCATGAAAAGACCCAGGAGAACAGCCACAAAACTGGTCTTCCAAAGCCATGTGTATTCTGCTCAGTAGATCACACAATGGAGTCCTGCAGTAAGACGAGATGGAGACCACAAGTTTATGTTTTGGATGTTTGACAAGAGGACACATGAGCAGCGACTACAATACGATGAATGACATGACATATGTCAGAGAAAGCCACCCCGTTTGCTGCACATAAAGATGGAGGATTAGAGTTCTCCCAAAAAGGGGAAATCTGCTGTTTGGGGTTTTCACACTCTTATGTAGGTGTCATAACCAGCCATAAAATGACGCAATATGTCACAACAGGTCTAAATATGTGTCATGACAGTGTTATGATCGTATTATAAGATATTTATGACTGTCATAACTTGTTATGATGCTGGGTGTCAAGTAAAGTGGTACCCTGTCACTATGATATACCAAAAGTTGTACGCCCATTACTCTATTTGTTTGGTTTGTTGTCATTTGAGTCTTTGTAAACAAATCATGAATAGCTTCAAAACATGTTTAAAACTATCCTATTGATCTCTAGGAATATTGGTCCTTACGTCTATAGCTCTGTTAATGATTTTCAGAGTGGTAGGCTAATATTTCCTGATGATGTAGCCAAGCTAGCTATGTGGTGGGGATGCTATTTAAACACAGATCTGTATTGTAGTTTTAACATGACCGCAGAGTCTTCATCCGAATAATAGAGTCCACTTCATAGCCTTTGTCTCCATTTCTACCGAATAACCAAATCATGTATCAGGATTATAGAGAATAAAAAACTAAAAAACATGCTTGAACCAACAAAAAAAACATGCTTGAATCAAAAACTATTCTACTTGACGTCAGCCGCTTACTTGCATGCTTATTTTGGCTTTGATTCCTAGATCCTGGATCCGACCTCCAAGTAGGTTCAAGTACCATACAGTCTAATTCTAGTCTAGAATTATTTTGGACCATGATTCCTTCTGATTTGTGTTACGCGTAGGGTCAGGTGAACAAACATTACAGACGGCAGCATGGCATGGGAAAACGCCCTAAATCGCTGGAGACAGTTGCTATGGCAATACTATGACAACGCCTTAACTCGTCTCTATGGTGATGCTATGATGACCACTGCAGCTCAAGGCTAAGCATCGTGTGCTCTGCATCTGGTATGGGTCTGATTAGAAGTGCCAGCTTTGGGCTTTTATCTAGTTTTAAGACATACACCGACGCATATGGTGCACAGACTGCAACTTGTGGGCCTGTCTGCCGCAGTGAATAGCAGCTTGGAAAGCACCGCACAGATTTGTTTTGATTATGCATACTGCTGTTATTGGTTTGATAATTAGGCCTACTTCACTCAAGAGGATGGGGCAAAAGGTGGATGGAGCCACACTTCCATCCAGACACACACATATTGATATGATTCTAAATATTACTATAGCATTTGGTACATTCACCATGGTCCTCTTTTGTTTCAAAGCCTATGTCAGATACTCCAGTGAGCGTAATTGGCTGCAACGAGTGTCATTTGATAAATAAAGTTGACATCATTAGAAAGAAGATATTCACCTCTTTTCTACTGTAGGGATGTGTTAAAGGAATTTTGATTCCTGTTTATTAACCAATTCAATTAAAACACTCTGCCCATAAATAAGAATTTGTAAGATAATTATCAGCATAAAATGGACAGATACCAGTCTTAAAATCAATCAATCAATAGCGTTTATTCTCGAGAGTACTGAATCATAATACATTTTACATCAGGTTATATAATAAAGATGATGTCATAGGTTTTAATGTCCAACCTCCTCTCGGATACAATGGCAATACAGTTCGAGTTCTCATTACTGTCTGCCACCTGTTAAACTATCTACAACCAACCCAAGGTCTTTCCCCTCCCTGGGTAGAGACATCATTCTAGCCTGTCTGAAGATAAACCCATTCTTTCTAACAAGGAACACATAATATTCAACATTTATGAGTTATAATTCTAAGTCAAATATATACATATTTTAGTCATTAAACACAAAAATCCCATAACAGGATGTAATTCAAAATGTGTTTATTCTGTTGTTGCTACCAATATTCATAAAAACATTTGGGGAAAAATGCATCAGGGACTAGGACTAGGCTTCCACTGTATGATATTAAAGGGAAACTTCAACATCATATTCATCATCTCCAGCACCACCCCAACATCAACATCTGTGAAAATGGTGTGTTTCTATGTTTTGTAGTAAAAAAGATAGAGGAAGATGTGTTTCAAATGACATCATCGTTGTGCATCGTGATCAATTGTGATTGTATCATCTAACCATAGTTACTTTGGAGAGGACGGGGATGTATTTTCCAAGATGGCGTAGCAGTCAGACGTCTTTGTCTTCATCTTCATCTTGTCGTGTCCCGTGTATATATCTTTTTTCTTTCCATATATTTTTTTATATTTTTCTTAACTTCTCTAGGATATGTGGGACGGTAGCGTACCATATTGGGCAAAATCCAGAAAAAATGTAGCGCGCCAAATTCAAATATATTACTATAAAAATCAATCTTTCATGAAATCACACATGAAAGACACCAAATTAAAGCTACACATGTTGTGAATCCAGCCAACATGTCTGATTTCAAAAAGGATTTACGGGGAAAGCACACCAAACAATTATGTTAGCTCAGTACATAGCCACAGAAAAACACAGACATTTTCCCAAGCAAAAGATAGCTTTCACAAAAAACAGAAATAGAGATAAAATTTGAACATCTTCATCAGATGACACTCATATGACATCATGTTACACAATACATTTATGTTTTGTTCGATAATGTGCATATTTATATCCACAAATCTCGGTTTACATTGGCGCCATGTTCAGAAATGCCTCCAAAATATCCGGAGTAATTACAGAGAGCCACGTCAAATAACAGAAATACTCATCATAAACTGATGAAAGATACATGTTTTACATATAATTAAAGATACACTTCTTGTTAATGCAACTGTGGTGTCAGATTTTTTTAAAACTTTACGAAAAAGCACACCATGCAATAATCTGAGACGGAGCTCAGAACAATAGCCAAATTAGCCGCCATGTTGGAGTCAACAGAAATTACATCATAAATATTCCCTTACCTTTGATTATCTTCATCAGAATGCAGTGCCAGGAATCCTAGTTCCACAATAAATCGTTGTTTTGTTCGATAATGTCCATTACTTATGTCCAATTAGCTAATTTTGCTACCATGTGTAGAACAGTGTCCAAACACTCGCGCAGATGCAGGCAAACGTCGGACGAAAACTTCAAAAAGTTATATTACAAGTCGAATAAACTGGTCAAATTAATTAGAGAATCAATCTTCAGGATGTTGTTATCATTTATATCCAATAACGTTCCAACCGGAGAATTCTTTTCAGTCTCTATAAGTAATGGAACGCAAGACGACACGATGAGGAAAGCGCATGACCAGGAACTGGCCATCTGCCAGACCACTGACTCATTCCTCTCCCATCCGGTCCCACAACACAGCATAAGCTTCATTCCACGTTCTACTGACTGTTGACATCTAGTGGAAGGCGTATGAAGTGCAAACAGATCCATAAATTACAGGGATTTGAATAGGCGATAACTTTCACAACGCCCACTCTCAGAATTTTCACTTCCTGTTTTGATTTTTTCTCAGGTTTTTGCCTGCCATATGAGTTCTGTTATACTCACAGACATCATTCAAACAGTTTTAGAAAATTCAGAGTGTTTTTTTATCCAATAGTAATAATAATATGCATATATTAGCATCTGGGACACAGTAGGAGGCAGTTCCCTATGGGCACGAAATTCATCCAAAGGTGAAAATTCTGCCCCCTATCATAAAGAAGTTAACCTCAACTTCAACATACTCTCCTGCAATCCGCCTCACCCAATGTGTTATGGATCTGCTGTTTTCTTTACTTTTGAACCGGAACCCCCTACAGAAGCTAGCCAGCTAACTAGCTACTAGCTAGTAGTCAGCTAGCAGGTCATCAGCTAACCTTTAGCCCGGACAACTCTTGCCAGTCTGCACAGCGTGATTCAAACCAGAGAAAATCGGACATATTTTTCTCCATATCTCTGGATTCCTACCGCAAGCTCTGAACCTTTTCACCTGGATCATCGAAGCTAGCTAGCTGCTATCCGAGTGGCCACTCCTGGCTAACGTCTCCGTCCCGAAGCAAGAACTAATTAGCCTGGAGCTAGCCATTGCTAGGCCCATCTCCCGGCTAGCCAAAGAGGTCCATCAGCCACTCCTTGGGCTACAATACATATTTTGCCAATTGGCCTGGACCCCTTTTACTGCCGACATGGAGCCCCGCCGATCCATCACAACTGGACTACCGACGTAATCTGCCCGTGGGGTTTTTTCAACTGGCTTCTCTGTCACGACGTCGCCTGAATGCCCATCTGCTAGCCTGCTAGCTGTCTAGAGCATATCGGACTGTGAGCTGAAGAGGCCCATCGGACAAATTCTTTGGCCACTATACCTATTTTGCCATTTGGCCTGGACCCTTTTACCACACGGAGCCCTGCTGATCCATCACGACTGGTCTGCTGACGTAACAGCACGAGGGGCCTACAACAGACTTCCTATCCCTAAAAAGTTATCAATGAACCTACCAGGTAGAACCCCAAATCCGTAAACACGGGCACCCTCATAGATATCATCCTAACCAACCTGCCCTCCAAATACACCTTTGCTGTTTTCAACCAGGATCTCCGCGATCACTGTCTCATTGCTTGCGTCCGTAATGATTCTTCGGTCAAACGACCACTCACTGTCAAACGCTCCCTAAAACACTTCAGTGAGCAGGCCTTTCTAATCGACCTGGCCCGGGTATCCTGGAAGGATATTGACCTCATTCCGTCAGTAGAGGATGCCTGGTTATTCTTTAAAAGTGCTTTCCTACCATCTTAAATAACCATGCCCCATTCAATGTTGTTTTAACCAGGAACAGATATAGTTCTTGGTTCACTCCAGACCTGACTGCCCTTGACCAGTACAAAAACATCCTGTGGCGTACTGCATTAGCATCGAATAGCCCCCACGATATGCAACTTTCAGGGAAGTTAGGGACCAATATACACAGGCAGTTAGGACAGCAAAGGCTAGCTCTTTCAAACAGACATTTTCATCCTGTAGAACAAACTCCAAAAAGGTCTGGGACACTGTAAAGTCCATGGAGAATAAGAGCACCTCCACCCAGCTGCCCACTGCACTGAGGCTAGGAAACACTGTCACCACTGATAAATCCACGATGATTGAGCATTTCAATAAGCATTTTTCTACGGCTGGCCATGCTTTCCACCTGACCACCCCTACCCCAGGCAAAAGCCCTGCGCCCCCCACAGCAACTTGCCCAAGCCTCCCCCATTTCTCCTTCACCCAAATCCAGACAGCTGATGTTCTGAAAAAGCTGCAAAATCTGGACCCCTACAAATCAGCCGGGCTAGATAAGCTGGACCCTCTCTTTCTAAAATTATCCGCCGAAATTGTTGCAATCCCTATTACTAGCCTGTTCAACCTGTCTTTCGTATCGTCTGAGATCCCCAAAGACTGGAAAGCTGCCGCGGTCATCCCCCTCTTCAAAGGGGGACACTCTAGACCCAAACTGCTACAGACCTATATCTATCCTACCCTGCCTTTCTAAGGTCTTCGAAAGCCAAGTTAACAAACAGATCACCGACCATTTCAAATCCCACCATACCTTCTCCACTATGCAATCTGGTTTCCGAGCTGGTCATGGGTGCACCTCAGCCACGCTCAAGGTCCTAAACGATATCATAACCGCCATCGATAAGAGACAATACTGTGCAGCTGTATTCATCGACCTGGCCAAGGCGTTCGACTCTGTCAATCACCACATTCTTATCGGCAGACTCAACAGCCTTGGTTTCTGCCCACCCGTCCAGCATCACTACTCTGGACGGTTCTGACTTGTGGACAACTACAAATACCTAGGTGTCTGGTTAGACTTTAAACTCTCCTTCCAGACTCACATTAAGCATCTCCAATCCAAAATTAAATCTAGAATCGGCTTCCTATTTCGCAACAAAGCATTCTTCACTTATGCTGCCAAACATACCCTCATAAACCTGACTATCCTAGCGATCCTTGACTTCGGCGATGTCATTTACAAAATAGCCTCCATCACTCTAATCAGCAAATTGGATGCGGTCTATCACAGTGCCATCCTTTTTGTCACCAAAGCCCCATATACTACCAAACACTGCGACTTGAATGCTCTCGTTACCTCGCCGTCACTTCATATTCGTTGCCAAACCTGGCTCCAGGTCATCTATACGTCTTTGCTAGGTAAAACCCCGCCTTATCTCAGCTCACTGGTCACCATAGCAGCACCCACCCGTAGCACGCGCTCCAGCAGGTATATTTCACTGGTAACCTCCAAAGCCAATTCCTCATTTGGCCACCTTTCCTTCCAGTTCTCTGCTGCCAATGACTGGAACGAACTGCAGAAATCACTGAAGCTGGAGACTCATATCTCCCTCACTAACTTTAAGCACCAGTTGTCAGAGCAGTTCACAGATCACTGCACCTGTACATAGCCCATCTGTAAATAGCCCATCCAAATTCCTCATCCCCATACTGTTATTTATTTAATATTTTTGCTCCTTTGCACCCCAGTATCTCTACTTGCACACTCATCTTCTGCACATCTATCACTCCAGTGTTTAATTGCTTTATTGTAATAATTTCGCCACTACGGCCTATTTATTGCCTTACCTCCCTTATCCTACCTCATTTGCACACACTGTATATAGACTTTTTCTATTGTATTATTGACAGTATGTTTGTTTGTTCCATGTGTAACTCTGTGTTGTTGTTTGTGTCGCACTGCTTTGCTTTATTTTTGTTTGGCCAGGTCGCACTTGTAAACGAGAACTTGTTCTCAATTGGCCTACCTGGTTAAATAAAGGTGAAATAAAGAATAAATAAAAAATTACCCAGTTGGAAGTTGGAGATGATTAGGTAGCCATGATGGTATGAGGGCCAGATTGAGAATTTAGCCAGGACACCGGGGTTAACAACACTATGGGATCTTTAGTGACCGCAGAGAGTCTGGACACCTGTTTAATGTCCAATCGGGAAGACAGCACCCTACACAATGTCCCCAATCACTGCCCTGGGGCATTGGCATTGGCATTGAGTGCCTCATACTGGCCCTCCAATATCAAATAAAATCAAATGTATTTATATAGCCCTTCTTACATCAGCTGATATCTCAAAGTGCTGTACAGAAACCCAGCCTAAAACCCCAAACAGCAAGCAATGCAGGTGTAGGAGCACGGTGGCTAGGAAAAACTCTCTAGAAAGGCCAAAACCTAGAGAAGAACCAGGCTATGAGGGGTGGCCAGTCCTCTTCTGGCTGTGCCGGTGGAGATTATAACAGAACATGGCCAAGATGTTCAAATGTTCATAAATGACCAGCATGGTCAAATAATAATAATCACAGTAGTTGTCGAGGGTGCAACAGGTCAGCACCTCAGGAGTGCCGATCATTGAGAGTATCTCTACCGCTCCTGCTGTCTCTAGAGAGTTGAAAACAGCAGGTCTGGGACAGGTAGCACATCCGGTGAACAGGTCAGGTGTCACGCCCTGGCCTTAGTTATCTTTGTTTTCTTTATTATTTTAGTTAGGTCAGGGTGTGACATGGAGGATGTATGTGTTTTGTATTGTCTAGGGTTTTTTGTATGTTTATGGGGCAATGTTTAGTCTATGTGTATGTATGTCTATGGTTGCCTAGATTGGTTCTCAATTAGAGACAGCTGTCTATCGTTGTCTCTGATTGGGAGCCATATTTTGGCAACCATAGTCATTAGGTAGTTTGTGGGTGATTGTCTATGTCTATGTGTAAGTTGCCTGTGTCTGCACTTGTCATTATATAGCTTCACGTTCGTCGGTTTGTTGTTTTGTTTAGTTTGTAAGTGTTCTTAGTCTTCGTTGATTAAATATGTGTTCATTTCATGCTGCGCCTTGGTCCTCCTCTCTTTCACGTAACGACGATCGTGACATCAGGGTTCCATAGCCGCAGGCAGAACAGTTGACTTCCAATATGACTTCCACCAGCATCTGGTCTCCCATCCAGGACCAACCAGTCTTAGCTTCAGAGGCAAGCCAACAGTGGGATGCAGGGTGATATGCTGCTGGCATTGCCTACTAATGACCTATTAATTGTCTACTGATTGGTTGATGATGTCATTGGAAACACATATCTTTATTTTTTTAGTACAACATTTAGAAATGTGCCATTTTCACATATGTTGTCACGCCCTTACCATAGAGAGCCTTTTTATTCTCTATTTTGGTTAGGTCGGGGTGTGACTAGGGTGGTTAATCTAGGTTGTTTTATTTCTATGTTGGCCTGGTATGGTTCCCAATCAGAGGCAGCTGTTTATCGTTGTCTCTGATTGGGGATCATATTTAGGCAGCCATTTCCCCACTGTGTTTTGTGGGATATTGTTTTGAGTTAGTGCATGTGGCACCTCTGATGTCACGGTTCGTTGTTTGTTTATTTTTGTTTGGAAGTTTCGCGTAAAATAAATATGTGGAACTTTAATCACGCTGCGCCTTGGTCCGTCTCTCCACACAACCGTGACAGAAGATCCCACCAACAAAGGACCAAGCAGCGTGATCATGAGGTGAGGAGGTTTTGGACTTGGGAGGACATGAGAGGATGCAAAACCCTTCCTTGGCGGCAGACGGAAGGAAAAAAGGGACGACCGCGACAACGCCAGCGTTCGCATCCACAGAAAGCCCAAGGACAACCCCAAGATTTTTTTTGGGGGGGCACGAGGGGTGGTCGGCGGAGCTAGCGGTCGAGCAGCGGAGAGTGCCAGAGCCTGTGTGGGAGTCGATAGAGGAAGGTAATGAGAGATACCGGAGAGAGGTTTTGGCAAGGAGTATGCTGCAGTGCAGGAGCGCTGAAGAGCGCCTTCTCAGCCCGATACCATCTGTGCCAGCTCCACGCACCAGGCCACCAGTGAGCCTCCCCAGCCCGGTACGGCCTGTGCCTGCTCCCCGCACTCGCCCTGAGATGCGTGTCACCAGTCCGGTGCCACCTGTGCCGGCTCCACGCACCAGTCTTCTAGTGCGCCTCCCCAGTCCGGTACGTCCTGTGCCTGCTCCCCGCACCTGCCCTGAAGTGCGTGTCACCAGTCCGGTGCCACCTGTCCCGGCTCCACGCACCAAACCTTAGGTACCCTAATACGTAAATTAACGATACAATTTAAGACGGAGACTAGTATGTTCATTACCGGAGATAAATAACAAAGAACGCGCTTTCCTCCACGCGCATGGAAACACTACAGCCAAGATGGGAGCCACTTAGAAAAACTACAACTTCAAGCAAATTTTTCCAAAAACCCGCCTGAAACTCTTTCTAAAGACTGTTGACATCGAGTGGAAGCCCTAGGAATTGCAAACTGGGAGGTTTTCGCCTTATAATAAAAGTGACAGCCATTGAAATCAGTGGTAGGCTGAATCTTTTTTGGGGGGGATGGTTTGTCCTCAGGGTTTCGCCTGCCATATCAGTTCTGTTATACTCACAGACATTATTTTAACAGTTTTAGAAACTTTAGAGTGTTGTCTATCCAAATGTAATTATATGCATATCCTAGCTTCTGGGCCTGAGTAACAGGCAGTTTACTTTGGGCACGCTTTCATCCGGACGTCAAAATACTGCCCCCTAGCCCAAAGAGGTTTCAAACAAATCAAAATATATTTTAGATTTTAGATTCTTCAAAGTAGCCACCCTTTGCCTTGATGACAGTTTTTCACACCTTTACAAATGTTTCCAAACGTTTAAGGGTATTATGAAACGTAAGTCAAGACGTTGTTTATAGGGAAAATACGAACAGGCTATCGTAAAATGTTGCAGATAACAGTAGGATTAGCCTACAGTTGGAACATAATTTAGCCAATGAAAATGTCTCAACTGTAAGATCCAACGCTGGAGCAGAGAAGCAGGTTCCACGGAGAGTGAACATGTAATATTGCACAGACATGGAACAGGACAGGAACAGCATCAGAACCGGGTAACACAACGACATACGACAATTAATGCTGAAGCGGGGAACAGAGCTGGGGAACAGACAGATATAGGGGAGGTAATAACACAGGTGATTGAGTCTAGGTGAGTCCAATGAATCGCTGATGCGCGTGACGAGGGAAGCAGGTGTTCGTAATGATGGTGGCAGGATTGCGTAATGTTGAGCAGGCTGGCACCCTCGAGCACCAGGGAGGGAGAGCGGGAGCAGGCGAGACATCAACAGAATGAAACAAACACTTTAAAGAACTGGTTTTGATTAGGATAAATATGCATACAATAATAATAATGATATATAATAATAATAATGATAAATCTAATCGTAATAAATGCAAAAATAAATACATTTAAGTTTTTTAATTGTATCAAACCTGAATAGTGACTTGTCCACTAAAAGCAAAACTTGGCCCTAAAGAGGGCATTCCCCTTCTCTGCTTCTTTTCACTATAGGCTACTCTTTCTCCTCTAACTTTCATTTTACTTCAATGAAAAATACTTCCATCTTCGCAATCAACAGGAACATTCGGCCAAGGCTCCTCTCTCTTCATCTCACTCTCCTCAGCAACAGGCGCACGATATGTGAGAGACCGGAACCAGTTTCAATTGGCTGACACAGATAACAAGCTTGCCCAGTTTTCTTCTCACCTCACTAATTAAATGAATAGAGGATGGGTCCAATCGGGTCCAGACGGTAAATAAATTGTAATTGCACATACCCGAGTCCCGTGGCAATTACAGTGGGGAGAACAAGTATTTGATACACTGCCGATTTTGCAGGTTTTCCTACTTACAAAGCATGTAGAGGTCTGTAATTTTTTATCATAGGTACACTTCAACTGTGAGAGACGGAATCTAAAACAAAAATCCAGAAAATCACATTGTATGATTTTTAAGTAATTAATTTGCAAGCGGCACCATGAAGACCCTGAAGGAGCTGCAGAGCTTCACAGCGGAGATTAGAGTATCTGTCCATAGGACCACTTTAAGCCATACACACAGCGCTCCACAGAGAAAAAAATAAGCAAACACGTTTGGTGTTAGGCAAAAGGTATGTGGGAGACTCCCCAAACATATGGAAGAAGGTACTCTGGTCAGATGAGACTAAAATGTAGCTTTTTGGGCATCAAGTAAAACGCTATGTCTGGCACAAACCCAACACCTCTCATCACCCCGAGAACACCATCCCCACAGTGAAGCATGGTGGTGGCAGCATCATGGTGTGAGGATGTTTTCATCGGCAGGGACTGGGAAACTGGTCAGAATTGAAGGATGGCGCTAAATACAGGGAAATTCTTGAGGGAAACCTGTTTCAGTCTTCTAGAGATTTGAGACTGGGATGGAGGTTCACCTTCCAGTAGGACAATGACCCCAAGCATACTGCTAAAGCAACACTCGAGTGGTTTGAGGGGAAACATTATAATGTCTTGGAATGGCCTAGTCAAAGCCCAGACTTCAATCCAATTGAGAATCTGTGGTATGACTTAAAGATTGCTGTAAACCAGCGGAACCCATCCAGCTTGAAGGAGCTGGAGCAGTTTTGCCTTGAAGAATGGGAAAAAATCCCAGTGGCTCGATGAGCCAAGCTTATAGATACATACCCCAAGAGACTTGCAGCTGTAATTGCTGCAAAAGGTGGCTCTACAAAGTATTGACTTTGGGGGAGTGAACAGTTATGCACGCTCAAGTTTTCATTTTTTTGTCTTGTTTCTTGTTTGTTTCACAATAAATAATATTTTGCATCTTCAAAGTGGTAGACATGTTGTGTAAATCAAATGATACAACCCCCCCCCCCCCCCCCCCCAAAATCTATTTTAATTCCAGGTTGTAAGGCAACAAAATAGGAAAAATGCCAAGGGGGGTGAATACTTTCGCAAGCCACTGTATGTGTTTGTGCGTGTGTTCACCCATAGAGTGAATCTCAGTTATTGTTGTGGTACAGGTAGGCCTGAGAGATGCTGATTTCAAAAGACAGACCTATCAACAACCGTGTCTTTCCACTATCCAGTGACCTTGCTTTCCTTTTAGAATGTTAAAAACAACCTCCATGTGTCTCAGAGCTGACAGTACAGCCTTGGTGTATTGATCACTGAATGGCTCTCAAATGAAGGTGCTTGGAGACGCACTGGGGACGGAATTTCATAACAAGTACCTGAAAAAAAATGAATAAATGCTTTGAATTAACACAATACCAGAAGCTCACAAATCATCCATCCCTTTGTGTTTGTGTCTGTGTGGCCTATGGGCCCTGGTCAAAAGTAGTGCACTACAGTGGATAAGGAGCCATTTGGGATGCAGATTGTTTTTTATTAATGCGGTACACCCATATATCTATCTAATGACCTCCAAATGTTGGTCATCTGTGACTTGTCACCCAATGCATTATTTCTGGACAAAAGAACTGCTGCAATTTCAGAGGTTCTTCAAATCACTGCACAAGTGTGCTGGTCTGAAGCCAGTCAACGCATTTTCATTTTGGTTTGTAGCCATTGCAACATTATTCAATTACTGGCCAGCCAATTACAATATTTGATTGATGCAACGTATAGTTGAAGTCGGAAGTTTACATACACTTAGGTTGGAGTCATTAAAACTCGTTTTTCAACCACTCCACACATTTCTTGTTAACAAACTATAGTTTTGGCAAGTCGGTTAGGACATCTACTTTGGGCATGACACAAGTAATTTTTCCAACAATTGTTTACAGACAGATTATTTCACTTATAATTCACTGTATCACAATTCCAGTGGGTCAGAAGTTTACATACACTAAGTTGACTGTGCCTTTAAACAGCTTGGAAAATTCCTGAAAATTATGTCATGGCTTTAGAAGCTTCTGATAGGCTAATTGACATAATTTGAGTCAATTGAAGGTGTACCTGGGGATGTATTTCAAGCCTACCTTCAAACTCAGTGGCTCTTTGTTTGACATCATGGGAAAATCAAAAGAAATCAGCCAAGAACTCAGAAAAAAATTGTAGACATCCACAAGTCTGGTTCATCCTTGGGAGCAATTTCCAAATGCCTGAAGGTACCACGTTCATCTGTACAAACAATAGTACGCAAGTATAAACACCATGGGACCACACAGCCATCATACCGCTCAGGAAGGAGACGCGTTCTGTCTCCTAGAGATGAACGTACTTTGGTGCGAAAAGTGCAAATCAATCCCAGAACAACAGCAAAGGACCTTGTGAAGATGCTGGAGGACATAGGTACAAAAGTATCTATATCCACAGTAAAACGAGTCCTATATCGACATAACCTGAAAGGCCGCTCAGCAAGGAAGAAGCCACTGCTCCAAAACCGCGATAAAAAAGCCAGACTACGGTTTGCAACTGCACATGTGGACAAAGATCGTACTTTTTGGAGAAATGTCCTCTGGTCTGATGAAACAAAAATAGAACTGTTTGGCCATAATGACCATCGTTTTGTTTGGAGGAAAAAAGGGGAAGCCGAAGAACACCATCTCAACCGTGAACCACGGGGGTGGCAGCATCATGTTGTGGGGGTGCTTTGCTGCAGGAGGGACTGGTGCATTTCACAAAATAGATGGCATCATGAGGTAGGAAAATTATGTGGATATATTGAAGTAACATCTCAAGACTTAAGTCAGGAAGTTAAAGCTTGGTCACAAATGGGTCTTCTAAATGGACAATGACCCCAAGCATACTTCCAAAGTTGTGGAAAATGGCTTAAGGACAACAAAGTCAAGGTATTGGAGTGGCCATCACAAAGCCCTGACCTCAATCCTATAGAAAATTTGTGGGCAGAACTGAAAAAGCGTGTGCGAGTAAGGAGGCCTACAAACCTGACTCAGTTACATCAGCTCTGTCAGGAGGAATGGGCCAAAATTCACCCAACTTATTGTGGAAGGCTACCCGAAACGTTTGACCCAAGTTAAGCTATTTAAAGGCAATGCTACCAAATACTAATTGAGTGTATGAAACTTCTGACCCACTGGGAATGTGATGAAAGAAATAAAGCTGAAAGAAATAATTCTCTCTGCTATTACTCTGACATTTCACATTCTTAGAATTAAGTGGTGATCCTAACTGACCTAAGACAGCGAATTGTTACTAGGATTAAATGTCAGGAATTGTGAAAAACTGAGTTTAAATGAATTTGGCTAAGGTGTATGTAAACTTCCGACTTCAACTGTTTAAGTGAACAATGCTAAAATGTGCTATAGACAGACACACACGTAAACAAGCGAACATGCATACACACAAATGAACATACAGACACATCTGATACAGTGTAGCCTACACTAAATGGATATGTACAAGTAGGCCTACTTGAGTGAATAACTGCCCCAGTAAAATCTACTTTTTCTACAGGATGTGTAACCAGGTGCATTTCTGTTAGTATTTGAAATATTAGGGTGAAGTCAGTATTTAATTCCCTTGACACACAGCTGTTGCCCTTCACTGTGTAGCCTATCTCACCGCAATTCTCTTTCCTAGAATTACCCCTCAGCACCCCAACCCGATGCCTAGCCTACAATAAAAAAAAAAATGGTATTGGCAAGGGAAGGGATGTGTGTCCATGAGTGAGTGAGTGAGAGAGAGAGAGAGAGAGAGAGAGAGCGAGAGAGAGAGCGAGAGGGGAAGGGGTAGAGGGTGGGCGGGGTGTAGTCAGCGGTGTGATTGCAATCTTCCTTCTTGTTCATCCCAGGGTTAGCCGACTACATGCGTGAAAAGGCTTTTTCTCCCAACATGGAAACATTCTGCTGTCGTTCTATTCTGCTTGCATTCGAGAGACACTCGTTTTGGGATTAGGTAATGTTATGCTCTAGCGCGCACAGTCCATTGCGGTCCTAGATCAATACGGATAGATTGACATGTGTGGGTTTAGTACATGTCCTTTTGTTGTTTGTTGTTCCACAGGATTTGATAGAGCGAGAGAGATGGCTTCGCGATCCAGCCACTGGAATCGTCAGCAGCAGAGGTAGAGTGTCTCTTGCACTCGCCCCGCGGTCGATTTTGCTGTCTGTTGCACGATGAGCGTAGCTCTGCAAGATTTGCGGAACAACGTAAGTCTTGTAATGATTTGATCATCTTCTCAAACGTGATGCTACTCTTCTCATAATTTATGAGGAGACAGAGCCCCGCGGACTCGTGTGTGATCGAAACCCATTGCAATCAATCACCATATTTATTTTGTTGGGTTTCTTACTGCTAAACCATTTCGCAGTCATGATTCGAATATGACTTGTTTATATTCTGCACATGTTGTAGGCTATGCGGACAATAATGCTCGAGCAGATTCCCAGGTAGGCTTTTGTCCTCCTCATATCCATCCTTAAAATACTGTGTTCGGCGCTCACTGTCCATGATGGAAATAGTGCGCTCGCTCTCGCCATACAAACGTCGGTATCTTTTCATAATTTATCAAAATACGTTCATAAGAGAAAGAGCAGCCTCAGACACTCATGCAAAATCCAGAAACACGTTTTTCCAGCACAGGCCTACATGTAATAATTTGATTGTATTTATTTGAAGTTGTTAGAGAGAAGTTGCTTAGGCCCACTCCAGTAAATATTCATAGAGAGGCTGGGGTTTTATTCATTGTCATCTCTTTAAGGGCCACACAGCCTATGGTTGAGTTGCATTGTGCTCTCTCTATCTCACTCGCGTGCATGGGCTTTAGTTTTGGCTCACACAGTTGTGGAGCTTAGGAGACACTCAGTTTGAACGCCAGTCGGTTACACTAGCATATAACACATTTAGGCCTGACTTGTTTATTTTGAACTTCTCCATTTTGCTTTTTCATTTGTCCTCGGGTTTTGAATATAATATATAGCCCTTTAATCTCACTAAAAGGCTTCCTTCAGGTCTTGTATTTTGTTGACTCGGTGTGCCTTGCCCAGACACTGTTGCCTATGTTGGCTAAAGCAGGCATAAGGACATGATATGGAACTGGAGAAAAGCCATGTATTTTACTATGATAACCAAGCTGTTGACTGGTCCCACGGACAGGCATTTTTGTTTTGTTATGTTGAGATTCCAGTCCGACAGGTTGTACCTGTTGTTGCTATGGCGCTGTTGCATTGTGTCGTTGTCACCTAAATATTATGGGATGTAAAAATGCACGACAATGAACATCTGTTCAGTAATGGAACAGTATTATGATACCAAAGTGAGACGTGAAATGTCTGTTGTGATCCAACAGATACGGCTATCTGGTTACAATTTGGGCTTGACAGGTCCCTGTGGGTGTGCGTGTTTATTTCCGCGTGTGTTTATTTCTGTGTGTTTTGACTGTCAACCATCAAACTGAGAGCAGGTGAAGTAGGCCTACTGCATGGGCTCTGCTTCAGGCTTATGGCTCTGTATAGACCTGTCTGTAATGTAGGCCTAAGGAGCTGGAAGAGCAGTCCCCGACCACTGCCCAATATGCCGTGAATCAATTAGTAGCCTGTAGTCCCCGGGGGCATTTCTGAATATGTTCATTATCTCTCTAATGAACATCATTAATAACGCAATCTGTACACCGGGCCACAGTCGAGCAGGCTGTCGCCCGCTAGACACACTGTGCACTAACTCAACAAACTGTTACAAGGCCTCTACTGTTCCCAGTACCTGTGTTAAGAAGACCAATGGTATGTACACTGCCTCAAAGGGCCGATCTCATCACACTTTAGCATGCAGGGCATCAAAGCACCTCAGGTCTGTCCCGGATAGTAGCATGCAGAGACGTGTGCACGTGTGTGTGTGTCATAATACACTTACTCGAACAGGCGTGAGTGACATACTTTTATATACAGAGATCCATTTCCATATTTAGGTCAACTTCTCTTTTGATTAACTGCCTTCATTTTGCTGGACCCCAGGAAGCAGCAGCTAATGGGGATCCATAATAAATACAAAATACCCAAAGTGATTTACAGTGCAGACATACAATTTCATATTAGTGATCCCAGGAGGAATCAAACCCGCAAGCCTGGCATTGCAAGCACCACACTCTACCAATTGAGCCAAACAGGATTATTTCAAGGAAGCAGCAATGACGCACAGACATGCCGTCCTGAAGTGGTTGCTCGGTAACGGTAACACTTTACTTGAAGCGAACAGGAATAATGCGTTATCACTTGTTATAAGCATGTACGAGCACATATGTAACTTATTATAAGGCACATGATGATAATAATATGTCTTAAATCAGGATCATTATGAGATGATGCTATACTATACATTGCTATACATACTTACAATGTGGAGGAAATGCGTCAAAAAGCATTAAAGGGGCAATCCAGAATTCGAAAAAGCCTTCACCTCGCCACTTGTTTTGTTAAACAGCTGAGGGGGCTGGAGAAATGTAACAACTCTGAAATTCATAGACAGAGATATAGATGCAAGGACTGACCATCCATGTCATGAGAGCAACATTATATTTTTCTAACTATGTTTTTTTAAGCAAAATGCATATGCGTTTTTATACATTGGCATACGTCATCTGGGTGGCCTCAGCCTCAAGTAAAGTGTTAGCAGTTGCTTTGCTGTGGCCAGTTGAGGGAGTGATGGGAAAGGCCAAGACTGAGTGACGGCTGGAGAAGGAGGCCCTTGAGTGACCTGAGCCCGGGGTTTATCAGGGCTGGGTATCCTGTGTGTGCGTGTGTGTCCTGCCTTAGGGTGGTGGGGTGAGCCCCTTCCTGTCTGAAGCAAGACTCTCCATCTGTCCTGGCACCATCGGCAGGGCTGGAGAGGTCAACGGCTATGTCCTAAATAGCACCCTATTTCCTACAAAGGGCTGGCCAAACATAGTGCAATACTGTATCTAGAGAGGGTGCCATCATTTGAGATTTGACTAATTTATGAATAACCCTATGCATCAAGACTTGAGACAATGAGCTGATTTGTTAAGATCGTGTAAAACCCTCACCACTGCCATTTGTCACGAACTGTCATCCGTTTTAGCCTGTGTATCCTAAAGTGGGATGCGGTCTGTGTTTCTTTTCCGTCGTTACTGCTTTTTATTTAAATGCTCTCTGACATATTTTAAGTCCTCCCTCCTCTTCCTTCTACTTCCCTCTATTCCTCCATAACATCTCTCCTGGCAAATCTTTCTCTCTAACTCCTTGGTTGCTTGACAATGTTTCTCCCTCTCTCTCTCCATCTGTTCCACCCACCCACCCACCCTCTCTCTCTCTCACTCTCCCTCCCCTTAGTGTCTTTCCTGATCTGGTTGTTTCACAATTGTGCACTGTATCACCTGAGATGGACAAAACAGGAGGAGAGGAGGGGTGGATAGGCATGAGGAGGTAGTTTGTGGATATGACCATATGAACTGACCAGGAAAAACTCTGGGCCCCAGTTATAACCTTAGGCCCCTGTAAGGTCACATGGTTAGGGAAAACTCAGGGCCCTATAGAAATGAGGTTAAGAAGTAATTTTTTTGTGCCCTGCATTTGGTCTACTGGATAACATCACCTCGCTTCAGCACTTATCTGCCAGAGTCTGCATGGGATGGAATTCTCGTCCCTCCGCAACTTTGTCTCACAAATGTCTCCTCACTTCTCTGTCTACCTACACTACCCTGCCTGTGCAATAGAATACCTAAAACATACTAGAGTGGGAATTCCACTTTGTAAAAGAAAAGAAAAATCCCCTTTTCACCTATGTGTGTTGTCATCCAATATGTACTATACGTATTACTGAGTATTTTATGCAAATGCATGTTCATATCAGTGTAGTTCCCTTGAAATCTTTATACTGTGTGTAGACTTACGGACTGTGTATGTATGCGTGTGTGTGTGTGTGTGTGTGTGTGTGTGTGTGTGTGTGTGTGTGTGTGTGTGTGTGTGTGTGTGTGTGTGTGTGTGTGAGTGTGTGTTTGTACGAGACACTTGAAGAATTAAACACGGTTATTACTCTCATGCAGTGGTGGGAAAAGTACTCAATTGTTGTACTTGAGTAAAAGTAAAGATACCTTAATAGAAAATAATTCACGTACATTTTTAATAAATAAACTCACGGGACAATTTTATCTATTTAATACTTTTTATGGACAGACATGGGCACACTCAGACCTAATTTACAAACGCAGTATTTGTGTTTAGTGAGTACGCCAGGTCAGAGGCAGTAGGGATTACAACACGTTATATTGATAGGTTCGTGAATTGGACCATAATTCTGTGGTGCCTGAGCATTTGAAATGTAACGAGTACTTTTGGATGTCAAGGAAAGTCTATAGGGGTAAAAAGTATATATTTTCTTTAGGAATTTAATGGAGTAAAGAATTTCAAAAACATAAACAGTAAAGTAAAATGCAGATACCCCCAAAAACTACTTAAGTAACACTATTAACACCTATTAAAGGAGCCAAAAAGCGGGTATATCCTCGAAGCCTCTGTTATTTTCTGAAGAGACGGACATTGTCCTTTTTCTTATCCGGACTATTCTTCTTTTGTCCTCCCCCCTCTGTCTTTCTTTCTCTCTTTCCTCCAGTCTTCTCTCCTTCCTCCCTGTCGTCTTCCCTCCTTCCTTTCGGTAGAGATAGAGAGAGGGGTAGCCTTGATGCCTAGATCAGTGACGTCATTCTCTCTCCCTGGGGAGGACTCTACTGTCTCCCTCCTTCTCCCCGTCTGCCCCGCCCTCTCTTTTACTCCCTCACTCTGCTGTTCTTTTTAATTGATGACGCACTGAAGGGGACGATTAGGGGTCAGGGGAGGAGAGAAACAGGAGAGAGAGAGAGAGAGAGAGAGAACGAGTCATTTTTTCAGTGTACACACACTAGCAAACAGAGGAATGACATCTGTAATGTGTGTTTGTTGGACTGAGACAGCAAAGGGAAGAGATTTTTAGGTTTGTTTGTTTGAGCGTGTGTCTCTGTGTGTTTGTGTGTGTGTGTGTGTGTGTGTGTGTGTATACGTACCCAATTCGTCAGCCTTTCACAGATGCACATCAATTAAAGCAAGGTAA